>NW_008347312.1:4182086-4197690 GCF_000622305.1 Nannospalax galili
ACACACACCTTGCCCCCAAATAATAATAATATACAGAGTTATAAAGGAAGGCATTCTAATGTCATCCTCTGGCTTTACCTGTGCCCACATGGGTGAATACACCTGCATATACCACATACATGAAAGAAAAAGAAAGAAAGAAGAAAGAAAGGGGGGGGTGGAAAAGAGGGAGGGAAGGAAGGAGAAAGGAAGAGAATTTGGGTGGCTGCCTTAGAGGTTCTAAAAGTTAGCAGGTAGTCAAGGCAGAGGAAAGGCCTCTGTTGTGCCTGTTTGATCTTGCTCCCACTGAGTAGAAGCCAGTACCTTCACGTGGACTGATCACTGAGAAGCAGGTATGTCATTTGGATGTGCTTACTATATGCCACTCCTGAAGCTCCCAGCTCCTTCATCCACCTTCTCTTAACTGGCCATGAATATGTCAATGAATTATGAAACTGGCCAGTGATGGATGGTTTCCCTGTCTGAACCCAGGTCTATGTAACCCACACTCTGTCTTCTGTGTCCCACTGGCACAGGGTCCATCTGCTCACTGGTCTTTCTCATGCTTCCTACAGAAGGGGGCTATAGATGAAGAGGAAGGCACATCCATTCTAGATCCTCACTCCTCAGCCTCTGGATCAGCAACATCAGTATGTGCATGCAGGAACCAGCTTCACTGTAACAAAATCCCTGAGCTAATCAATTTAGGAAGAGAAAAAGTTTACTTCTGACTCCTTGGCCTGGTTGCTTTGGGACTGTGGTGAGGTAGCACTTCATGGTGGGAGGGTTTGGCAGGGAAAACCCACTCACATCAAAACAAGGGTCAAGAAAGAAGGGGAAGAGGCTGGGATCCACAGTCCCCTTTAGGGCACAGCCCCAACGCCTAAAAGACATTCCATGAGACTCCACTTTTGGATGATTCCACCAACTCCCAATAGTACTGCCCTGGGGAACAAGCCTTCTTACAGAAATTTTTATTTATTTATTTGTTTATTTATTGTGTGTGTGTGTGCATTTGCTCACATGCCATATTTGGCTCGTGTGTGGAGGTCAGAGGACAATTTGAAAGAGTAGGTTTTCTCCTTTCACCGTATGAGTCCTGGGGATTAAGCTTGGGTCGTCAGGCTTGGTGGTAACTGCCTTTACCCACTAAGCCATCTTGCTGATGTGGGACCAAGCTTTTAACACTTAACACCTGGGCCTTTGAGAACACTCATCATCTGAATTCCAGCAGCATTGTCTAGACTCCCAGGCATGTCCAATCCATAGTCCACAGGTGAGATGTGGCCCAGTACAGCTATGAATGTGACTCAACAAATCGTCATAAACTTACTTAAAATTATCATGCAATTTCTCTTTAAAAATAATTTAAAATTTTTTGATGTTTTATTTTATGTGTATGAGTGTTTTGCCTGCATGTATGTAAGTACACCATTTGTGCAAAGCTCTTGGAAGCCAGAAGAGGGTATTGGATTCCCTGGAACTGGAATTATGGATGGTTAGTAGCTGCCATGTGGGTGCTGGGACTCAAATCTGGGTCCTCTGCAAGAGTAGCCAGTGCTCTTAATCATTGAGCCATCTCTTCAGCACCCCATTCCCCGCCGACTTTTTGGTCTTTTTGAGAGAGAGTTTTCCTGTAGCCCCAGCTGACCTGGAATTCACTATGTAGACCAGGCTGGCCTTGAACTCACAGAGATACACCTGCCTCTGCCTCCCGAGTTCTGAGACTAAAAGCGTGCACCACCATGCCTGGCCTCTTCAACCCCTTTTAAAATAATTTTCAAGATTTATTTATTATTTATGTGTATGTATATGAATGTGTGAATGTATGCTACATACATGTGGGTACCCAAGGAGGCCAGAAGAAGATATCAGATCCCCTGAAGCTGGAGTTTACAGATGGTTGTGAGTCACCCAATATAGGTGCTGGAACCTGAACCCAGGTTCTTGGGAAGTGCCCTCAACCACTGATCCATCTCTCCAACCCCTATCTCTCTTTTTATTGTGTGTGTATGATATGTGTTGGAGCATGCATGTGCAGGTGGAGGTCAGAGGACAACTTTGTGGTGTTAAATCCTCCCACACCTTATTTGGGTTCTGGGAGTTGAACTCAGATCATCAGACTTGTGCGGTGAGTACTTGATATGCTGAGTCATCTCATTGACCCCACAGTAAGAGATTTCTTTTCGGGGCTGGAGAGATGGCTTAGCAGTTAAGAGTACTGACTGCTCTTGCAGAGGACTCGGGTTCGAGTCCCAGCACCCACATGGTGGCTATGAACCGTCCTTAACTCCAGTTCCCAGGGAATCCGAAGCCGTCTTCTGCCCTCTGTGGCATTGCATGACATGGGTGCACTCACATACATGCAGCCAATACACTCATACACATAAAATAAATAAAATATTTTTTAAAAGATTTCTTTGCAATTTTTGGTGAGGAATTGAGCAGCTCTCAATGTGAACTTCATAGATGACAACATAGTGTCACAATGCAAAAAAGTTGTAAACACTGGATAGAAATTGCTGGAAGTGCAAGATCCAAAGCCCTATCCCCTTCCCCCTGAATCAGAGACTCAAAATGGCCTGGAGAGGCTGCAGAAGTACAATCTTTGGGTCCCAGTGCCTAGGGTGTCTGATTCAGTGGGTGGAGGAGGCACTCTACTTCCTGGTGAGGACCCAGGTGCTGTCACAGCTACTAGTACAGAGAGTGGGTCCTTGAAAATGGCTGTCTCTCAGGCAGGGAAAGCCAGGGAGCATGGCTAAGATTCCATCCTTGCCTGGAAGTTACGCTCAGCCTCAGATCCTCACATCAAATCCAAAGCTAGTTTCTCATCATTAATTCCAGGAAAGCAGATTTCACGTGCTGTCCCTTGAAGCCACATCTGTGTTGCCATGTCCATGCCCACCCCAGCATGCAGTTCTATTTCTGCAGTTAAATCCTATCTCTGTTCCTCCTAGCTGCAGCAGAGAGACAGGGAACAGGTGGTCACCCGCTCCCTGCTAATAACCCTTCATATGTTTGCAGCCCGTTATTAAATCGCCCTCAGATTTTCCTTCTTGAAGACTAAATCATTAGCTATCCTTTTCTGAATCATGAGGTGGAGAGGATTCGTCTGACTGCAGTTGCCAACCTCAGTCCAGGGCCTATGGAGTGGAGAGTCTTCAACCAGTGTGGGGGCGCCAGGGGTTTTTAAAGACTAGACCATCAGACTCCTTCATCTAAGCAAGATCCTAGGAGAGACTCCAGCAGACCATGGGAGATGAAGTGATGTCTGGTAGGATCCAGGGACTAGCTGGAGTTCAAGCGGCACAGGTGAGTCAAACATCTTCAAAGCTGATAGCACCTATCAGGCCCACCCCCATTTCTGTACCATGTCCTACTCTGAACCCCTGCAGCCGACAAGTGAGCATCACTCACAGGCAGCCTGGCTATGACAGCCACCCCTCAAGGTGGGAAGTGTGGGAGCATCGTAGAAATGATGTCCTGGCATGCTAAGGTCAAGGTCAGACTTTGTACGACCTGCATCCGTCCTGGAAAACTTGATAGGAACTTCAGATACCCAGACTCCGTCATTAAACCTACAGCATCTGAATTTCCGAGCGAAGAGCCTGAGAATTTAACAAGCTCTTCACCCCTTTCTATAGTCCAGTTTAAGAATGACTGCCTTGTGTCTTGGGTGGCTCTGTCTTCAGTCACGATCACGAACAAAGAGGGAAAACTTGGAGGCCAATAAAGTAGTGAAATTACTCCTATTAATAGGGACTTGTCTGTGGTGGTGGTGGTGGTAGTGGTGGTGGTGGTGGTGGTGGTGGTGGTGGTGTGTGTGTGTGTGTGTGTGTGTGTGTGTGTGCATGTGTACTGATACCCTGGGCCTCACACCTGCTAGGGAAGTACTCTACCACTGAGCTATAGCCCCAGCCCATATACTTTGAACATAAATGGAGTAATTGCTAGCATTCGTTGAGTGCCTCCTGCCCTCGTTGAGGGCAGGTACAGTGCTATCGGGTAAATACAGAGTGATTATGTGCCTTGATGAGGTGAGGGCTTCCTGCCTTGAAATACTGATTATCAGCCCATCCATTGAGGAATCTGAGGCTCAGAGAAATACACCCCAGGTTGTACAGCTAGGGAGTGATGAGAAGTGTGACTCAGAGGCAGGTTAGCTGCCTCCAGCATCCAGGATCTCAGCCTCACGTTGCCCTTTTTCCTCCCAACATACTCTAGCTTCCCAAGCATAAAATAAAGAGGCTTTGCAGCCACAGGTTAAATGCATGCCTGGGAGGGGAAAAAAGGCGGGGGGACCACTTCTGGTGAGCCAAACTGCAAGTGCATTTTCTCCAATTACTTGAGTTGTAACCAGCCCCAGCAGGGAAGTATATGATGATATCCAGTCTGAAGATGAGGAAAACTGAGGCTTGCAGATGTGGAAAGGTTTGTCTCTGGTCATATGGATGTCAGGTAGGCGGGACTGAGCTAAATGCCAGATCTTTGACTATCAGATAACACTGCCCCTGGCAAAAATGGATGAAGGGAGATCTGGTGCCCATGCAATGTAGCTTGTGTTCTGAGGTTCCATTTTAACAGGCAGCTGACCTTCCTATTTCAGACTAGCTAATGAGCCCTGAGCTTTCTTTCTGCCCTGATGTTCTGGATAGAAATGCAGGCTATGGTTATAGGGACAGTTAAAACAGGATCTGAAAGGCACATTTGAGAAGCTGTATAATTAAAACAGACTTAGAAGACTGTCCCATCAGTGGCAATGGCTGAAATAGACGGTGACCCAGTCAGAAGCTGCATCGCTTGAATGGGTGGCAGCAGCTGTTTCTGCCTCCCAGCACTCTTGAATGATAGCAGGTACTCTAATGAGTGACTCAGTTGCCACCTCTAATTCCCTCCTGAAGACTGTTATTATGTGTACGGTCTGTCACTCAGGGCTTGGTGCTCTGTGGAGATGGCTGGTTCAAAGTGCCACAGGAAGGGATGAAGACCCATTTGCCGAGTGCTGCACTAGGAGGGACAGTTTCAGAACCATCTATGCTGCCTACTGGGCAATTCCACCTGGATGACCCTTGGCCACTTCATCGTAGAAGTGATGCTTCTGTCTCCAGCATCTTTTTTTTTTTTTGTAGAAAGCCAGTCTCTCCCCCCTTCTATGTGGTCCTCACCAGACAGTGGCTCATGATGCCCACACACGTCTGGCCACCTGTCCAGTCTCAAGCAGAGTGCCGGGTCCTCTGGCGCAGCCAGCACGTGATCTGAGCAGGACCAGAAATTCTCCATCAGATGTGCCATAAAATTTCTCTTATTTGGGATCACAAATGTAAAAATACAAGTTGAGGACCTGTTTGTTTTTTTTCCCTCGGTAAGCAAATATACCCCAGGAAAAAAAATTTCAAATATTCAGAGAGAAGCTGGGAAAAGTGACACATACAGGGACTTTATGACTTCTAAAGCATCCCTAATTCCACCAGTGTCTGGAAACCAAACCCTCCTCCCACGCAAACTTGCCCTCCTCTACCCTTCTCTGCCTCCCACAGCCTCACCACACCACTGGTCACTCCTCATTGCTACCTCTCCTCTGCCATCACCTCAGTTCAGACATACCACCTTGTCTGTGTTGTAACAGCCTCCCCATAGGTGAGCTTGCTGGTACACACACAAACACACACACACACACACACACACACCCCTGGTACACACATGCACACACAGACACCTCTGGTACACACACACACACCCCTGGTACACACACACACACACACCTGGTACACACACATACACCTCTGGTACACACACACACACCCCTGGTACACACACACACACACACCCTTGGTACACACACACACACCCCTGGTACACACACACACACACATACACCCTTGGTACACACACACACACACCCCTGGTACACACACACACACCCCTGGTACACACACACACACACACACACACACACACACCCTGCCAAAATCTTTTGCTCTTTTTGACAGGCGATGGCCCGACATCTGGCTCTTCCCACCTGTTGAACCTTACCTGGCCGCACTGCAGCCTGAGAACTGCTTGAATTTCCCACTCTCCCAATGCACCTGCTACTTTAGTGAGGGGCCAGGGGCTCTTAACCTTCTGTACAATGAAACCATAGGCAGTCTGTGGAGGCCTATAAACTGAATCTCTTGAATAATGCTTTTTAAGCATAGACTACATCAGACAACAATGAAATTAGTTACTTATACAGTTATCAAAATGTTCAAAAAATTGAAATATAGTAATATTTCTCCTCCTCTTCCTCCTGGATTTTGATCAGGATGTCACTTTATAGCCTAGGCTGGCCTGGAACTCCTAGTCCTCCTGCCTCAGACTCATAAGTGCTGGGTTTATAGATGTATGTCATAATACTTAACTTGTATGTGCCTCTTTAATGGTACTTTTGATAGAAAGATCTAGTGGTATCTCTAATAACTCTTGCAATTTTCAAGCTGTAAAAAGTAAAAACATGGGCTGGTGAAATAGTTCAGTGGATAAGAGCTTGCCGCCAAACCTGATAACCTGAGTTCAATCCCTGGAACCCACATGTTGGAAAGAGATCTGATCCTGAAAGTTGTCCCCTGACTTCCATACCCATCCTGTGTCAAGCATGTGGCTGCACTCTCACACACACAGCACACAAACTAAATATATTTAATGAAAAAGAAAATTATACTTAAAAAGAGCACAAATTAAATTTGAAGCCATCTGCAACAAGAATGTGGCAACGTGAAGCTGCAGTTTTTTCTTGGAAAGGGCTCATGCTGTTCAAGTTTGTTGCCCATTTTCGCAATGGGAAGAAATATTAGGTTTCAAGCAAATTAAATTTGAAGCCATCTGCAACAAGAATGTGGCAACGTGAGCTGCAGTTTTTTCTTGGAAAGGGCTCATACTGTTCAAGTTTGTTGCCCATTTTCGCAATGGGAAGAAATATTAGGTTTCAAGCAGAGCTGCGTGACCACGGAGGACTAACTTTTCCTTTCCAAGTTCATGGACCCCACAGTCATCTCTCAAGCACCAGTGTGCTCTGGAATAATCTCCCGTCTTTAGTTCTTTGGGAGTCAGTTTAATGACAGTCCCCCTGGGAAGTCTTCTCTGACCCTTACCACACTAAATCAGAGCCTTGATCTGCATCCCTGGAGTCCCTTGGGCCTCCCCGTGTCACTCCTCATGTCACATGTAATTCTATGCATAGGTACCATCTGCCTTGGTCTGAGTCCAAGTGACAGCTCAAAGCTGTCCTGCAGGTGCCCGTGAAGGATAGGGAAGTGATCAAAACGCCACAGGACCCTGGAATCCAACCTCAGAGTAACTTTGGACACTCCCTGATAAAGGCCTCCAGTTGACCTCTGGTTGATTCTCTCTTCTGAGGATGGGGCAGCCACGAGCCACTGGGCCATTACCGGGAACTGAATCTGCATTCCTCTGTGTGCTACTGGTGGCAGCTCACTTTGCTCCACAATCCAGTACTTCAGTTTCTTATCTTGTAAAAGAGAGAGACCTCCAGCAGCAGCCTTAAGAGTTCCAATGGGGATTAAATAAGGGTTCATGTGCAGTGCTCAGCACTTGACTTCAGAGTCTGAGTTTTACTGTCCATTTACTCAGCCAGCAGAGCATTTATGAAGTACTCACTGCCAGGTAATGTGCATTCAACTGAAACATCTGACAATAGCCAAAGCAGACTAGCTGATTCTGTTACTCCTGTGCGCAGCAAACTCTTTCCTTACTAGAGATGCTTAGTCTTCTCAGGCAACTTCAGCTCTTCCAAGACTAAGGTACCAGGGACCAGGTATGGTGATGCACACCTGTAATCCTAGCCTCAGGAAGGCAGAGGCAAGAGGATGGAGGGTTCAAAGCTAGCCTGGGTTATATAATGAGTTTGAGGCAATCCTTGGGTACATAGTGAGAAGACCAAAAAAGGGGAGGGAGGGAATAGGAATAGGAGGAAAAGGAAGAGGAGGAAGAGGAAGAGGAGGAGAAAAGTGAGGGGAGAGAGAAAATAAGGGGGGGGGGAGACGAGACCAGATGAGAGGAAGAGACAGATAGGTTCCAAGCTCACCCTAAGGGGCTCACCTTCACCCCATGACCAAGCACTGAAGGACCACCAGCCACGGTGGCTAGGAGGTCTCAAGTGTAGGGGTCTGGGTTCTGAGTCCCAGCTCCTGGAACCTGTGTGTCTGCTATAAAAGGCAGCTCTACATGCCTTTTTCATATCTAGACAAAGGGATAGTAAAGGCACCTCAGATTTATCAGAAAATTAAAAGTGTGAATGTGTGTAAGAGGGCTGAAAACAAATCTGAAAACCCCCCAGTTATAACAGGGTTCAGAGATGCAAGCTTACAACCCCAGGACTCGGGAGGTGGAGACAGGAGGATCTAGAGTTTGAGGTACACAGCAAAACTGACTCAAAATAACACTACAAATAATGATAATGATAATATTTTAAAAGTTAGCCAACATATTTATAGAAACATCTAGCAAATTCCTCTAACCCCCTCCTGTTTCTACAAGGAGCACCCATCCTAGTGAAGAAGCACCCTGCCTCTGTAACCCTCCCCCCAAGTACACTTCCCATCAGTGCTGGGGAATCCTTCAGATAAACTGCGAGTGTGTGTGTGTGTGTGTGTGTGTGTGTGTGTGTGTGTTTAGGCCTGTTGAGTGTGAATTGTGCCAGTGCCTTGGGAGAGTGACCTTACCTCTTTGGACCTCAGTCTCCCCATCTTTAAATTGGGGCTAATCCCAGTGTAGGCAGAGTCTACAGCAAGGACCCAAACCTTTGCTGAGGGTCTATGCTGCTCCAGGCTCTGCAGTAGAGATACACAGGGAACCAAGGTACCTGAGTGATGCTCCTGCTATTCACTTGCCTGTTCCATTATCCGTGCCCAACAGGTATTTCAGGGAGACGTAAACTAATTCTTACCGCTTCCTTACAGGGCACACAACAAACCAAAGCACCATTTCACCAAAATCCAACTGGGGGAACCAATGAGTTTATTGGGTAATCACAGAGCATAGATAAGGGGTGACCGGTGACTCCAGAGCAGCCAGACCAACTGCTGGGAGGTGCAGGAGAAAGGGTCTGGAACCTCAGGTGGGGGTATAATGACCCTCCCTCCGCCCTCCTTTTCTGAGAGAATACCAGCAGTCAGCAAGCCCTGTCTCGGGGGTCTCTTGCAATAGGCATAGATAGCTGCTCTGATGAAGATAACAGCTGTTACTCTTGGAGCATGGAGCTCTACATGTCGCCTGCTGAGCTACAAACGAAAACATGCCATATCCCCAAATGCCAGATTTTCCACGTGGGTATTATATATTTAATTTAATTACTTCCAAATTCCTTTTCTCGATTATCCCCCCGTGGAGGCTAGCTGGGGCCGAAAATTTGATCCCATTTTTACCGTTGAAAAGACCGAGACCCTGAAGTTGTAATTACAAGCTTGGTGCACTGGTGAGCAGCGACACCATCTGCTGGGCATCGGAAAAAAAGAAACCAGGGGAGGAAGGCGTTCCATCTGAAGGTCCTCCCTGGAGAGCCACGCCGAGCGTGGTGGCTTTGGGCTGAAGATCTTGGGCTGTGCGATGTGCTGGAGGTCTTCCGGTCCAGCGAACCCCAGCCCCACGGCCCGCAGGGGAAGCAGACGCGCGGTGGTCACGTCCCAGGACTCGCATGCCAGCTGCCCTCGGGCAGAAACGCGCATCAGGCCCCGCACGACGCTGGGTGGCGCTACCCGGCCACCCGGCGCTAGACCTGTTGCGTCCTGGACACAAATCGCGCAGATTGAGGGTACGGGGTGCACAGAGGAGCGTGCGTGAGCATACCCCTCCCGCAGCCTCCTCCTCCGCGCTGCCCTCGGTCCACCCGAACTTGATGGCTGCGGCTCAGCAGCCTCTGCACATTTCGCCGCCACCGTTCTAGGCCAGACGGGTGGGGCTGGAATAAAACTTTTGCCAAGCCGCTTTGGGGCGAGGGCGGGATGGAGGGGACCCTGTAGTGTCAGACCCCACGCGGGCTGCGCTGTGGCGCCTGGCCTCGCAGCCGCCCCGGAAGTTCTGCTGTCAATCAGTCAGTCGATCGGTGCCACCCTGGTGCCTGCGGGCTGCGCTGACCTGGGCACCGCCCCCGCCCACCCCTCCGCGTCCCCGTCCCTTCCCCCGCCTCCCCGCGCTCGGGCCCCAGCGTCGCCGGCCCCGCCTGCGTCGGGGTCGCCGCAGTCCCCGCCGCTCGCCGGGGCTCCCTGGCCAGGTGCCCCGGCTTTATTGCAGCCAGGGGAGCGCCCCAGGTGGGGGTGGGGGAGCAGGCTCGCCAGGGAGGCCGAAGCGGGGCGCCCCAGGGCACCCCAGCTCTGTGATCCCGGGAGGCGGCCCCGCAGGGCCAGGCAAGGACGGGGCGGTCGGTACAGGGGCGGGCGCCGCTCATCAGCCACGCAAGTCACGTCTGGGGCCACCCGCTCTGCCCGGCCCGCCCGCCGTGCCACCCTCCTCCCCCGGTCCGCGCGGGCAAAGTGGCCGCGGCGACGCCATGCCCGGGCCGGAGTGAGTACGCGCGGGCGAAGATGGCGTACATCCAGGTAGGACTGAGGCTTGGGGGCGACGGCTGGGGGATGCCGGGGACTGCGCCCCCGGTTCCCCGAGCGCGCGGCGCGGGACTGCGCACTGCTGGGCTCGACAAACTTGCTGGAGCAAAAAACGGGTTCCCAGCGCAGCACCTGTGCGTGTCCAGGAGGAAGGGCAGGGGCCCCCCAAATCCTGGGATTGGCGGGCCCGGCGTGCTACCCTCACGTACGCCCTGGTCTCCTGGGGAAGGGATGTGGGTGGGGCGCCTTTGCACCCCCCCAAGCAGTCCTCCCTGCACCCCACCTTAGGGGAGGGGCCGCGTCAGGGCGGCCCGGGGCGCCAGCCGGCCCGCCAGCGCCCGTTGCCGTGGTGATGGCTGGGCTAATTGGCCGGCGGAGCCTGGAGAGGCAGCTGTTACGACCCAGAGGCACAAGGACAAGGCTCTCGGGCGCTGGGTGCAGAGGGGTGGGGACGCCCCGAGGCCAGGGCACACTGCTGAGGGAGGTGAGGACGGCTACTCTTGACCCTTAGGATGAGGTTTGGGAGTTGCGAGATCCCCCATCCCTCCGCAGAGCCGCCTCCGCGCCCCCCCACCCCGATTCCTTGAACGGAATTTCCAAGCATCCTATTTTTTTTGGAGGGAGCGGGCGATGGGGATGAACTGAACCGCTTGAAGAGCTCTTTTCCCTCGGCGCCGAGGGAAGTGGTGACACGTCAGCGCCAAGGTCACAGGGTCAGACCCGCAAGCTGCTCGGTGGAGGCTGCTTGCTTCTGGGACTGGCTTACTCTGAGACCAGCGCAAAAGAAGCCAATAGGCTCCGGTATCCAGGGACTCGCATCTTCAGCGGAGCATCAGCTTTAGGGGTGCGGTGGGAGAGGTGAACTGCTGACCCCGCCTCCCTTGTCCCCGATGGTCCTCACGTGGTCCGCCACCTGGCAGGAGCGCCCCCCCACCTTCTGGCTTTGAATTCAAAGGAGACGCGGGTCTTTCATAGATTGCCTAGTTCTTCATTTCAAGTTCAATGAAGGTCACATTTATTGTGCATCTACTGTATGCTGAATGTCACTGGGATACCGTTCATCAGCAAACACTTGGGTGACCATCCGTTCTGGAACAGCACTGAGGATGCAAAGCACAGTCAGCCTCGGACCTTCTGGAAGCCCAATGGAGGGAGCCTTGAACAGGAAAACAGGCCTTTATGGGTCTTTATTGAATTATATATTTTCTTTTTCTGAGACAGGGTCTTGTTACATAGCCCAGGCTTGCTCCTCCTACCTCAGCCTCCTGAGAGTTGGATTTACAGTGGTAGGTCACCATGCTCTGCTCCCTAAACCCTGTTTCAACACAGAGAAG
Organism: Nannospalax galili; assembly: GCF_000622305.1. Classification (NCBI taxonomy): domain Eukaryota; kingdom Metazoa; phylum Chordata; class Mammalia; order Rodentia; family Spalacidae; genus Nannospalax; species Nannospalax galili. The sequence goes on from NW_008347312.1 coordinate 4,193,998, forward strand.
TTAAGCCACTTGCTCATAGTCACACAGCTACTTAGAGGTCAAGGTAGGGTCAAAGTGCAGGGTGGAGGGGAGGAGCACATAAGCTACTAAGAAGCTGAACGCTCAGTGATTCTGCTTTTCCTTTTATGAGTTGTTGACTGTTTTGTGCAGAGTGTAGACAGTTCTCCAAGCCCCCATGGTCCTTGTCACATTCTTTTCAACTGTAGCACTAAAGTTGTCAACAAGTGGGTGTGGCTGTGTTCCAATAAAACTTTATTTGTTGTGGACAGCGAGTTTCATAGACTTTGAGCAAGTCAGGAAATGGTAATATTTAATTTTTTGCAGCCAGTTAAAAGTACATAAACCATTCTTGGCTGGAGCACTACATAGAAGCAGGCTGGGGTTGGTTTGGAGTGTGAGCAGGAGTCTGCTGCCCATTGTGTGGGATTCCTGGGCTTGCTGTTTATACAGTGCTCTCTGGCTTGAATCAGTTCTCCACTGTTATCAGAAGGATGAGCCCAAAGGACCCCAGTGAGGAAAAACTCAGCAGGCCTAGGGCCCAGGGCTTCTTTCCCAGACCACCACCTTGTACCTGGGCTTTGAGAAAGCTGTGGATCTTTGGAGCTTGGAGCAACATGTCTCTGTTCATCCTGGCTTATAAATGGCTCTCTTTTGAGCACTCTTGCCTGGGGAATGCATATCCAAATCGTGAGAGTGCCGTAGGTTGTGGAAACACCATTTTATATCAAATGTTTCACTTTTCGGCTGTTTACATGTGTGTGTGTGTATGTGTGTGTGTGTGTGTGTGTGTGAACACGTGTTTCATGGCACACATATGGCGGTCAGAAGAGAACTTGTGGGAATCTGTTCTCTTGCCTTCCACCATGTGGGTTCCGGGGTTGAACTGGGGTCACTGGGCTTGGAAGCAAACACCTCCACCTGCCAAGCCATCTCACCAGCTTTTTTCGAGACAACATCTTACTCTGTAGTACAGGTTGACCTCAGACTCATGACCTCCCTGTCTTAACCTTCTGTGACTAGGATGACAGGAGCACACACCATGGCCGGCTTCTAATAAACATTTTCAAGCACTTTCTCATACGTGTCCCACTAGGGCACAGCTTTCTCCTGTCACATCTGCCAGGATGATTCCTGGAGCCCAAGAGGAGCTACCTTGTTTTGGAAGCCACAGAAAAAAGCGTGTTTTATTTTACAGCTGGGAAACACACAGCACTTGTGTCATTTATAAAGGAGACCCAGACTCAGAAGAGCTCCTGTTTTGAATTTTAGTTAGTAGTTGTGCCACCTACAATATTATTGACTTTTTCTATAATTGAACTCCCTTGGGACTGGGGGTGGGTGGGTGGCATACTAGGTAAAGTGCTTGCCATGCGAGAATGGGTTTGGGTCCCCAGCAACCATGTAAAAACTGGGTGTGGTGGTGGGTATCTGTACCCCAGCACTGGGGAGGCAGAGACAGAAGGATCCCTGGGGCTCATTGGTCAGCCAGTCTAGTTGAATTGATGAGTTCCAGATTCAGAGCATGACCCTGCCTCCAAACTAAGGTGGAGAAGGGCTGGAGAGATGGCCCAGCAGTTAAGAGCACTGGCTGCTCTTGCAGAGCACCGGGGTTCAATTCCCAGCACCCACATGGCGGCTAACAATTGTCCTTAACTCCAGTTCCAGGAGACTCTGACACCCCCATCTGACCTCTGAGGACATTTCATGACATGGTTGCACTTACATACATGCAGGCAGTACACTCATACACATAAAATAAAAATAATAAATATTAAAAAAAAAATAAGGTGGAGAGCGACCGTGGAAAACACTTGACATTGACCTCTGCGCACATAGAAGCATACAGGTGCATGAGCACCATACTTGTCTGCGTACATACAGAGAATACAGATTCCCATATTTGTAATTAAAAAAAAAAATCAATCCAGGCACAATGGTACATGCCTGTAATCCCAGAATTTGGGAAAGCAAGGCAGGAGGTTGGAAAGTTCCAGGCTCACCTGGGCCACCAAGTAAGACCCTGTCTCAGAACAGCCAACCAAAGAAGCAGATAAATGGTCTGTAAAGGAAACGTTATGTCACCCACCGGCAAAGGGAGCCAGGATCACATGATGGAAACAGAAGGTGGCTGGAAAAACAAACACACAGGGAATGTCACAGTATTAAATTCAGGGTGGACTGGGCTATCTCCAGCCTCTGAGGACTCGGCTCCCTTTGTTTGAGAGGAAGGACAGGAGTGAACAAGCATGAGAAAGAAATTAACATTCAGGGGGAACAAAGCGAGACTTTGTCCTTCCTGGGAAAGGCAGTTCTGTCTCCCAGTGGGTTCCAAAGTCCTGAATTTGGGATGCATCCCAGTTCCTGTCTAAGATGGGGGGCAGGACTTATAACCTGCCTGATGGGTTAATTCAATGATGTGTTTGGTCTGGTTTCTAATAAAAAAGCATCCTAGGGCAGGTGAGATGGTTCAGTGGGTAAAGGCTCCTGCCACCAAGGCTGACAACCTGAGTTCAAATCCTGGGACCTACATAGTGGAAGGAGAGAACCAACACTTGCAAGTTTGTCCTCTGACCTCCATACAGAAGCATGCGTGCTCACGGCTACACACAAACACACAGTAAATAAATGTAATAATGTTTTTTAAAGAAAGAAAGAAATCCTAGACCCATTGGGGAAAGCCCTTTCTCTGGAAGGGGCGGAGGGAGTCTGGGACTTGGAAACCTATGAGAAGACAGGATGGGGGTGGAACCAAACCAGGAAGGGAGAACCTGCTGGTGGCTTCCTTCCATCCCCCTCCCCCATTTGTGAGTGGTCATAGGAGGCTTTCCACCATCAGGATTGGAGCAGGATTGGAAGGTAGGGCCTCGGCAGGGGCGGGGGAGTCAGCCTACCAGTTTAGCTAATCAGGCCCCCTTGGGTTGGTTTCTGGCTATTTCAGTCTGGGGAAGGTTTGCAAACCCCTCAAGTGTGGCTGCGCGTTGGATAGCATGACTGTCTATCCACCCGCTCTGATTCATAACAGCATACGGTGCACATCAAATGGAAAAGCTCACATTTCCCATTTATTCGCGGTTGTTAGTTAACCAAGAGGCTCCCAGCAGCCCTGCAAATGTTCTAGCCATACCTTGGTAGTAAGTCAACTCCCTCCCCAGCATGGTGAGTGCAAAGACGCAGGTGTTTCTGTTTTGTCTTGTTGCTTTCTGACTTGCTGGAATATTGCTAAACTGTCTCTCTCTCTCTCTCTCTCTCTCTCTCTCTCTCTCTCTCTCTCTTCCTCTCTCACCCTCTCTCCCTCTCTCCCTCTCTCCCTCTCCTCTCTGAACCTCTCTGTCCCTCTCCCTCTCGTCCTGCCTCTCCCCTTCCCCCTCCTCCCTCCCTTCTCCCTCCCCCTCTCTCTCTCTTTATAACCTCTCTGCCCCCCACCCTGGCTTCCCTGGCTCTCTAAAAGGGCAGTTGGAACCACTGAACGAGGTGGGTTAATTCAATCATGTGTTTGGTCTGGTTTCTAATCAAATGCTTGCCTTTCCGTTTGGAGTCCCGTGTGGGGTTGGGGGATGATTTTGTATTGAGTCAAAAGATATTAATAAGGGCTCCGTTTTTATGCCTTTCCACCAAAAGCAAGACCTTGGCTCAAGGGACATCAGTGGACAGCACCTGTGTCCCTTCTGGTGCTGACTTACTCCCCCCCCGTCC
>NW_008347312.1:4197700-4205529 GCF_000622305.1 Nannospalax galili
ATGTCCCTGGGGCTATTTTTTCTTAAGTATCTTTTTTTATTTTCCCAGAAGAGAGCCCTATGCATTGTGTTTTGAGGACATACTGTCTTGGCCCTCTCTGTGTTGTATAAACCGCCCACGTGTCAAGAACTGCATGCATGTAAACTACAGAAGCAAACACCTGCACACCTGCAAGTGTTTTGCTGAGGGGCTCCAGCCACTTCTGTTTGCCATCCCTGGATGATAGAAAGGGGAAACCTTTCCTTCTCAGCTCTCAGTGACTCTGTTCTGGGATGCCTGTTTCTCCTGGGGGCGCAACCCAATCGGCTGCTTGTAATTTGGGGTGTTGTTTCTCCTTTCCCTCTTCCTCACGCTCCTTCCCGCCTCCTCCCTCCCCGAATGGCCTCAGGGTTTTCTTTCTAGAATTTCTGATGTGCTACTGTGCGGATGGACATGTCGCCACTGCTGTCAGAGGTGCTATGAGTCCAGCTGCTGCCAGTCCAGCGAGGATGAAGTAGAGATCTTGGGCCCTTTCCCTGCCCAGACTCCTCCATGGCTGTGAGTAGCTGCTTGGAAATTAATCTCTAAGCTGTCCTCTCTTGATTCAGGGGTGGGAGGCTGAGACTCCATGGGTGTTACGACCACTGAAAGAGCTTGTCTGTACCTCCTTGCTTTGTTGGTCAGCTGGTGGTGAGGCACCCGCTCAGCCCGTCTGTCTTGTTTCTGAGATGTCAGCCAAGTGACACTGATCTTGGGGACACTTTAAGTCATGCTAAGTATCCAAGTGGAAGATCTATGCATAGTCTTCAGTGTCTGAATATCCCTGTCCCAGGCAGTGTGTCAGGCTGTCCTAAACACCCAGCCCCCAGCTTGCACCAAGTAGATGCTCAGTAAATCTTTGCTGCAAGTACTTTTTTGTTGGTTTGAAGGAGGCCTGTAGAGAGGCCTGTAGAGCCCAAGCCAAGGGAGGCAGGTCCAGCTCCATCCTGCTCTCCAGTGCTGGGGTTGTTCTCCCTGGCTTCTTTCATTTTATTTCTAATTTGCTTCCCTCCTGCGCCCGCATACAATGTCTCCATCTGCCAGTCGCTCAGATATTTTGGGAATGCAGTTTTAAAGTATCTCAGCCATGTGTCTGATCTGCCTCTCTGTGGCAGGGAGAGGGATGTGGCCAGAGACTGAGGAAGAGCTGGGAAACCAGGGTTGGGAGGGACCTGGAAATAATCAACAGCAGCTGCTAGAGACTCAGGGAGGGAGGCCTGGAGAGGAGACTGGTGGAGACCAGTGCCAGGCACAAACAGAGCCCTGAGATGGGTACCTGGTGCTATATCAGCTAAATCTTGGGCAGATTCCCAAAGCCCCCGAACATCAACTTTCCTTCCAGGTTGGAGATCACGGCATGTCCTTATTTTTTCTTCTTAGAAAGTCTTAGCTAGTCTTAGCTGTTTCCAGAGTGAAGTTGGTTCCGTGTCAGCCTATATGAGTTCAAATCCAGTTTCTACTACAGCTTTCTAGCTCTGTGACCCTGAGAAAGTTGTTTGACCTCTCTGAGCCTTGATTTACCATCTTTAAAAGGGGATGGTAAAAAAAATAAGTATTTATCATATAGGGTTATTACAGGGATTCATTTACTTGTATTTGGAAAAGTACCCAGAAGTGCTTGACACCTTGTTGGTGATCAGAAATGGGACTTTTATTTTGAGACAGGGTCTCAAGTGGCCCAGGCTGGCCTTGAACTTGCTATGTAGCCAGGGATGACCTTGAACATCTGATCCTCCAGCCTCTACCTCCTGAGTGCAGAGATTACAGGCATGTGCCACCTCACCCAGGTTTATTGGGTTCTGGAGATTGAACCCAGGGTTTTGTGCCGGCTAAGCTAGCATTCTACCAGCTTGAGCCACATTCCCAGTCCAAACCTTATTTTTGTATTGATTTTGTTATCTAGAGAAAGGGAATAGTGAAATTATTTATTTTATAGGGCTGTATTTAAGAGTAAATGATTGAACTCCAGATGTGGTGGTGCACACCTTTAGTCCCAGAACTTGGGAGGCAGAGGCAGGTGGATATCTGTGAGATCGCGGTCAGCCTGGTCTATATAGCAAGTGTCAGGACAGCTGGGGCAACAGGGAGACCCTGTCTCAAAAAGACCAGAAAAAAAAAAAGATTGAAATCTGGACATGGTGACATACTCCTATAATCCCAGGACTCGGGAGATAGAGGCCAGCCTGGGCCTCTATAGTGACATAGAAGTAGCAAGCTGACCTCAAGGACGTGTTAAGAAACACTCATTATTCCTAAGCTTTCACTTGACTCTGTCCAGTGCATGGAGCTGAGATGCCAGTGGCAATGCCCATTTTGCAGAGGCCCTTGTGGCAGAGCAGCTCAGTCTACTTGGCCCCTAAGAGTCATTCTCACAAGAGTGCCGGTTCTACAAAGGGGGGAGGTAGCCTGTATTCATCACACAGAAGACTCAGTTGTTGGCCAGATGTGGTGTCATACCTCTATTTCCAGCCCTTAAAGATGAAGGCAGGAGATTGTGAGTTCCAGGCCAGCTTGAGCTGTATAGCAAGACTGTCTCAGAAAACCAGGGGCTGGGGGTATGGTTGAGTGCTAGGGCACTTGCCTAGTATGTGCAGGGTTCTAAGTTTGATACCCAAACTGGAAAAAAAAAGGAAAAAATACATATGCATATATGTTTATGTATTCAACAACAAATTTGTTGGCCAACTGACTGACCTACAGGAAGAAATGAAACACTGAAGTGCTAATCACCACACCAAAAAGTGAACCTCAGTGTCCTTGGTAGTTGTTTCTTCTTTTTAATCTTTGTGTGTGCGTGCATGTCCATGTTTGTGAGTGCGGGGGTGCACGTGGAGGTCAGGGGACAGCTTCAGGTTTTGATCTTTGCCTTCTACCTCAAGACAATGTCTCTTGCTGTTCACCACTGCAGTCACTGGGCTAGCCAATTTGTGGCCTCTGGGAAGTCTCCTGTCTCCATCCCATCTTGGAGCTCTGGGATACAGACGTGCTACTGCATCTGGCTTTCATGTGGGTGCTAAGGATCTGAACTCAGGCCCTGACACTTGGGTACCAAGTGCTTTACCCACCCAACCATCTCCCTAGCCCAGTAGTTATTTCTTTGAAGGTACACTGTATGGCAGGCACTGTTGTCTACATGAGATTAGATGGGGTCTGGCTGTTAGGCTCAGGCTCAGTTTTGTCTAGACGTAAAGTAGGTGTAGAAGTCCCGTTCCCCCTAGAGTTGTGGTTTCATATCTTGCAAACTGTAATATGTGATAATCCTGCCTGGGGACTCATGAGAAATCCAGGGATGACTTCAGGCATGGCTGGATCCAGGGACTCATGTGATCTCTCTCTCTCTCTCTCTCTCTCTCTCTCTCTCTCTCTCTCTCCTCTCTCTGTATTGTTTCTTTGGAATTTACTTCATCCTTAAGCTTGCTTGCTCCTTGTGGCCATTCTAGACATAATCTATCATCTTCACAGAAATAAAAAAAAAATTCAAAGAAGGAAAAACTCCCTAATCTGGCTTCATCCTGTACTTGTTGTGACGGCTATCAGGTGGAGGCATGTGCTTCTTTTGCTGCCGCCATGCTGAATTACCTGTCTACCGTCGACATACCTAAAACACACTTGTTTCTTTAAAGAGCTGGAGAGTAAATATTTTAGCCTCCAAGACCTATAACTCCAGTTGCAACCAGTCACCCCTGACATGTGACAGCTACCATAGACCACTGGGAAGGGAAGGGAGTGTGGCTATGTCAGGGACCCAGGTAGTGGGTACAGCTCTTTAGTTTACAGACCACTGAGCAGAGAGGAGGACCCGAGTCCAAGCAGGGGAAGCCCCCAAAATGGATGCTGTACCGAGGAAGAGTTGGGGAGTTATGGAAAAGGAACCTCAAGATCAGCTAGTGTGGAATCTTGAGAGCCACATTAAAGACTTTCTTCTGTACCCCAGGGAAGCTGCCATATCCTGGCCTTGCAAATTCTAGCCAGGTACCTGCTTGCCCCCAGGCACCAGAAATTGGCTGTTCAGCCTCATTGTAACAGGGTTGGAGGACAGCTTTGTCTGTCCTTGAATACTGATCCTTCTTGCAAACAGAATTCTTTTGGGGAACAGGGGTTTCAGCCCCTATGAACAGACAGAGAGTGGATTGGAACATTCCTTCCAGAGCCAGCGTGCTTCCCAACTCCAAACGATGCCACTCACATGCTAGCCATTATGCATGGCACCACGTGAAGGTGGAGTCTGCCATGTGAGCAGCTGTACATGGCCTTCCTGCTTCCTGGGATGAGCCAGGGCTCCCCTGGACCCTGAGTAACACTTCATTCTGTTTTGACATCTGACATAATGCAAAATGGTAAGAGAAATCTGTACAGAGGAGGCGGGTTCAGTCATTCAGAAGGTGGATCTGCAGCTTGCATTTTCCACAGATTTATTTACCAAGTGGGCAGTTGCATGTCATCAAACAGACAGGAAATAGAGATGACAAGTGCTCGGGCTTTGCAGTGCTGTTCCTACAGTGACATCTGGGGCCCATCTCCATATAGTGACCTGTAGTGGGTGAACTGGCCTTTGTGTGTTCTGTGTGAGATTTCTGGGAACACAGCACTCACTGTCATGTGTGTTCATCTCATAGGAGCTGGTGACAGCCTGGATGGTTGTGCTGTCCACCTGACTCTGTTGGAGCAGTGCCAGAAGGATCCTTATGGGAGGGTGAATGGAAGTCAAGTTGTGTGACTAACAAGCATGTATTGAGTACCTGCCTTATGCATGGCTCTCATAGGCTGCACAGGGAATGCCCAACTGTGTCAGGGAGCATGTTTATGTGGAGCATTACTGGGAACCCCTGGGAGGGTACCACCATTCATCAGCTGTCCAACTCAGGTTTCTGTTTCCCATCTGCAAGGGAGGGAGTTCATGGCAACAAACTCCAGGATGTTTGAGAGTAGCATGAGATGGTACTTATGGGACACTGACACAGTGCCTGGCATACTGTAGGTGCCCAGCCCTGGTTCCTTTGACTAATGAGTACAGATCCCATCATTTAAATGTGCAGTACACCATGAGAGGGCCCATGAGATGCGCACTCAGATAATTATGACACAGCATGGATTGGATGAGAACCATAGGCAGAGCTCTCATTTAATTCATCCATTGGGAAGGGAAATGGGATACACCTCCGTGTCGCTGTCCCCAGTTCATGGTCAGATGGGGAAGATAAGCCAGTGAGCTGCCAGGGAAGGTGAATGTGGGGTACTGAGGGGAAGAAAGAAAGGCACTGGGGATTGGATAGGAGAAGGTCATGGGGATGGGGATTGTGGTCTTTGGAGGAGAAACTGTTAAAGCAGAGATTTGAATGGTAACAAGAACTGGACAGGAAAGCACTTTGGACAGAGGGATAGTGAGGCTCTGAGTGTCCAAGGGAATGCAGAGGTGGGGCAGCCCCTGCATTCACAGGCGATTGTGTCTGAGTGGCTCCAGAGAGCACTGAGATTGAAGCTGGCTTGAAGATATGTGGGTCTCATAGGAAGAGGTAACTGTCATGGTGAAGCTTGGAAACTGGGAGGCTGGGCTGCACAGGTGGGCAACTTCACAACTCCCAAGTAGTACCAGGAACCGTGGCATTTTGGTCCAGAGGTTGCTGCTTTGCTTTAAGGGAAAGAGACTGATTGCTTCTTGATCCCATCCTCTGGCCCTCCAGTGTTCCTACCCAGCACGTTTCAGCTGCTGTCCACACTTCACACAGACTGTGAGCAGCCAGCAGGACCCCCACTTCCAGCATGGTCTTGTCTCTGTTGCTTTGGGAGCATACCAGATCAGCCTCACCTCATGCATCAGGTACCTCTGAAGACCTCCTAGAACTCAAAGCTTGTATTTTTTTCAAGACATGTTTCCCTGTAGGCTTAAATGTGGAGTTGAGGGGATGCAGTTGGGATGACTTCAATCAGTGTGCATTACACACATCTCCAACACCCACATGTCTTCACAGACTTCATCCTCTGCATCTCACCGCCCTAGTACCCCTACCCAGCTTGAGCATGGGTGAACCTTGTTTTGTTTGCTTGTGTGATCTTGCTCACTAGCTCAGGCCGGCCTCGAACTCAGGATGACTTCTGCCTCAGCCTCCCAAGTGCTAGGATTGCAGATACACACCATGACATCCACCTAGGGGGGATCTTAAAGCCACTTAACATCTTCTAAATGTACCAAGTATACTGCTACACTGTGCCAAGCACTGTTCTATCATTTAATATGTGTTAACCCATTCTGAGAGTTCAGCAGCCATAGAAGGTGGCGCTGTGACTGTTTCCACTTTCTAGATGGGGAAATGGAAACACAGAGGAAGGAACTCACCCAGTCACCCAGCCAGGGTTTCAACTGAACCTCATTCATCATCTGTCTGTCCTGTTGAACCTCATTTATCATCTGTCTGTCCAGGTTTATCTATGCATCTATGTATCTGCGTATGTATGTATCTATCATCTGTCCATCATCAGTTGTCCATCTATCACCTCCTTTGCCATCTGTCCCTGTGTTCTGCCCACCCCTCCTTCAGTCTCTTAGCGTTTATCATCTTCATTAGCATCATGCTGAGTCATAGCTGCTGCTAATTCATAGCTGTTTCTCCACCTTGAACTTCTGTTCTCAAGTCATTGATTCACAGGGCCATTTTGTAGCCATCCGCCTGCCACTCAAAGAACCCCTGAGTGACATTAGGATGGGATTTTTAAAAGGATGTTAAATTAGAGGTATGGCAGCTATTGAAACAGCAGGATATATATTCTCAAGAGCTACTTGCAGAAACTCAGATGCATCTGAACAGCCACAAGTATCCTCCCAGACCCAAGATTGACAGGCCTCCAGCTTCCGTCAGCCACAGTGGCACACCCCTGTGACAGCAGTCTACATTTACACAATGCCCAACTCCAGCTTTGAAACGTGTTCTATATTGGGGAAGATACCTTCCTATCATTTCACAGGTTTTCAAAAAGCAAGACTATGGTAGCCTGTATTTTCACCATTCTAAGTGGCACGCAGTGGGTCTGAGGCCTCAGGATGGAGTCCCGTGCCCAGTCACAGACCAACTGCTCCTGGCCTGGGAAAGCTGGAGGTAGCTGATGAACTGGGGTGGGGGTGGCGCACAGAGAATGGGTGGGAGGTTCAGAAGGCTCCTGGGGGTGCCTCAGCGGCCACTGAGAGCCCTTCCTCTCCTCCAGGATAGCCAGCCGGAGCAGTGACAAGGATGGTGACTCTGTTCACACGGCCAGTGATGTCCCATTGACCCCGAGGACCAATTCCCCAGATGGGAGACGCTCATCCTCAGACACATCCAAATCCACGTACAGCCTGACACGGAGGATCTCTAGTAAGTGCCTCGGGAACAGTGAGGGGCTCTGGCTGGCTGCCCTAGACTTGGCAGCATCCCCAGGAAAGACTGGAAGGGCAGCATGTGCTGGGGTGGGGGCAGCCCAGGAGATGGTGACAGATGATGAGAGTGTGCCGTGTCACACCTTTCTGATTTCTGTCAAAAGTGATAGTTTTGGTTGACGTGTGTGTGCCGTGTGTGTGTGTGTGTGTGTGTGTGTGTATGTATGTGCATGTGCGCAGGCAGGTATGTGACACAGTGTGCATGTAGTTTTGTTCAAGGCTGCAAGCCTCTGGGAATTATGTCTCCATTTGCATCTCCCTGCAGGAATGCTGGGATTACAGACATGCACTGCTGTGTCTAGATTTTTTTTTAACATGGGTTCTCTGGGGATTTGAACTCAGGTCCTCATGTTTTCATGGCAAGTGTTTTACCCACTGAGACATCTCCTTAGTTCTCTTTTTT
>NW_008347312.1:4205698-4244083 GCF_000622305.1 Nannospalax galili
AGATAGATAGATAGATGATAGATAGATAGATAGATAGATAGATAGATAGATAGATAGATAGATAGATATTGAGACATTGCGAAGCCTTTGTGCATCCTCCTGCCTCAGCCTCCTAGAGCTAGAGTTACAGGGCTGCTCTCTACCTCAAACTGGCTTGCCTTTGCCTTTGTTGATGGGCAGGTTCAGTTGAATTGACTGAATTGAGTAACATGGTCACACACATCATTTCAGATCCTGAAAGGGAACAGTGTTACCATATATGCAGCAGCACCTACTAACCCCAGGGGGTCCCTGGGGTTGTCAGTGGTTGAGTGCAGAGGGAGAGATAGACATAAACATTGTCCTTGTGCCTTGACAAATGGCAGCAGACGCTCTGTGTGGACAGGTATTAGTCACAGTGGGGACTGTGACCAACTGGAAATTAACGCCCCATTGACCCGAGTCAGGTGGCTGCTACACCAGTCCAGCCGCAGGGAGGCACATTCTCCTCTGGCCTCTTTATGAGCACACATGGACGTGCACACTTGTTCACATATGCATACAACATACATTCACTGATGAAATAAAGAGAAATGGACAGTCTAAGATTGTATGGAACCTTTCTTTGTTCTTGGAGTTTTTTCAGACAGGGATCACTGTGTAGCCCAAGCTGGTTTCAAACTTGTGATCCTCCTGCATCAGCCTGCTGACAGCTGGGCTAGCAGGACTGTGCCACCACGCTCTGGTCATTATGCCTTACTGCTATCAATAAAGTGAACAATATCTAACATTTATTGAGCACTTATACTGTGCATTTTTGAGATAGGGTCTCTCTTTGTAGCCCAGGAAGGCCTTGTATTTTCCATTTTCCTGTCTCAGCCTCTTGAGTAGCTGAGGTTACAGGCATGTGCCACCATACCTGGCAGAAACTTTCTTACTTTTAAACCTAAAAAAAATGTATACATGGGCCCAGTTTTTGCCACCCACCCCATCTGCTCTTGGGTGGCATATGTATTTGATCAAATGACAGAGAAAAGAATGAAACCCAGAGACCAGGAACCTCTGTTACTCGATGAAAATGTCTGCTGTCTCATTCAGTCAGTACCTGAGATTCTAACAGAGGGGAAAAAGCTCTCTGGGCCTGGTGGCTCACACCTGGAATCCCAGCACTCAAGTCTGAGGCAAGAGGATTGCTGCAAGTTCAATGACAGCAGTGGGGTATAGAGTAGGTTCTAGACCAGCCAGGGTACACCTGGGTACAGAGTGAGTTCTGGGCCACCCTGGCCTATATCGTGAGACCCTGTCTCAGAACAACAGCAACATTTACATTCAGGAAAGCAGAAAAAAAATTCAAGGACTTGAAATAGGCAGAACAAGTGGTCTTTGTATTATGTAGACCTCATGCATCCCTCCATCTTTAAAATGGTCTGCTCTAAACTTGAACTGTCCAACATGGCAACCCCATGTAGCTGTGGAACACTTAAGTGGTGCTAGGATAGCTAGAGAGGGGTTTTAAGTGTAAGCCACACACTGGGCTTTGAAAGTGGTATGAAAAGGAGTTCAAAGTATCTCCCTATGATGCTTTTGTGTTGTTGATATGCTGAAATGATCATATATTGATTGCATGCACACATTGAGTACCCTTAATTCAGAATGCTTGAGACCGGAAATATTTCAGATTTGGGGTTCTTTGCACAGACATCCTAAAATATCTTCAGGGTGGAACTAAGTTTCCACCAGACGTTAATTGATGTTCCATAGCCAACCTTATGTATCCAGCCTGCAGCTCATTTCTTACAATATTTTGAGCACATCTGTGCTTTCACTGTGGCCCACCACATGAGGTCAGGTGTGGAATTTTCTCCTTTTAGCATTATGCCTGTGCTCAAAAAGTTTAAGATTTTGGAGCATTCCAGAGTGTTGGATTAGGGATGCTCAGCTAGCAGTTCAAACAAAATAGTTGCTCAAATGAATTTTACCAGTTTCTTTGCACCTTTTAAAAGTAGAGGCTGCTATGATTGATGATTTTGGGCTGCCTACGTGGTTTGCATTTATGGCTTCCTTTGTATTTCTTTTGTGTGTGTTGTGTGTGTGTGCATGCACATATGGGCACACAAGTATGTCACTAATGCTTGAACATACATGTGCATGTGGAGACCAGAGGTCTGGCTCTATTACTGCCCATCTTATTTTTTGAGACAAGGTCTCTCTCTCACTGAACCTGGAGCTCACTGATTTGACTAGACAGGCTAACCAGTAAGGCCCCAGCATTCTTTTCTCTCTGCCTGCCCAGTGCTGCACCAAAAGGCACTGACAGCCACATTCAGCCTTTTACATGCATGCTGGGGATTCAAACTCAAATCCTTATGCTTGTGTGGCAAGTGCTTTACCCACTGAGCCACCTCCCCAGCCCACAGGTGACATTCTTTTTCTTTTTAATTTTTGTCTCTGTGTGTATATGTGTGTGTGTGTGCGTGTGTGTATGTGTGTTTGTATGTACGTGCACTCGTATAATAGAAGTCAGAGGACAACTTTCTGGAGTCAGTGCTCATTAAACCATGACTATGCAGGTCCCAGGAATCAAACTCTGGTCCTCAGACTTGGCAGCAAGCACTTTTACCAACTCAGCCATCTTGCCGGCCCCACAGGTGATTTTCTTTTAGCACACGTTCATCAGCTTACTCCTATGCATCAGGCAAGAGTCTTACCATGTGAGCTGGTAAAACAGATGTGTGGTCAGTTAATAAGAATGTCCTAAGCTCATTGGTAGACTAGAAGGAGGAATAAAGAATAACTCAGTGGGCTTGAAGCCACAAATTGCGCTGACTATTGGAAGCGGAGAGACAGCCCCTGAGCCCCGAGCCACAGCTGTGCTCCCTGATCAAGTGCAGTAGTGTCCACTTACTCTTCCTATGCCCACAGCCTGGGCCTAGGTCTTCCTGGCACTGCCTCCTTGAAGCCTTCATTACTGTCTTTGGCTCCGTTTTTCAGGGAAAACTAAGTCATAGACCCATCACAGGGCTCACATATAAGTAGCTGAGTTGGGCTCAGACCCAGTCACGCTGGTTCTTGGGTTCATCCTCATAAAGTGAGGTAGCACTGCACCACAGTTTGCACTGGATGGACCAGGCTTCCCTCTTGGTTTTTCTATTTGCAACCGTGGAGCCTCCAGAAGGCAAGATGGAACGACGTCAACATCTAGCAGTTCAAGGGACTGTAAAACTTCAGTGACTTAGGACACACCAGGCATTTCAAGCAGTACCTGGCACCTACTCTGATAATGGTGACAGTTGTGAGGCCCTGCCCCTCAGAATAAATAAGAATGGAGCCATCTCTGTATGCACAGGCTGTGCCCTCAGGATCAACTAATCCCAGCACTCAGAGACTGAAGTATAAGGATTGTGATTTCAAGGCCAGTTCAACCCAGGCTACACAGTAAATTTCAGTCCAGCCTGGGCTACTAAGCAAGACCATGTCTCAAAGAACCAAGAAAAAGATTGGGGGCGGGAAGTGTTCATACTGAACAGGCACAGATTCTCTCTCTTTATCCCCTAAACAGTGTAGTATGATAGACAAGCTGGGTGATTTCAGGTCTCTAATCCCAGCTACTCCAGAGGCAGGAGGGAATTACAAATTCAAGGCTAGACTAGGCTACAGGAGCTTGAGGCTAGTCCAGGCAACTTGATGAGACCCTTTCTCAAAATAAAAGGTAAAAAGAAAACTGGGGCTATAGCTCTGTGGCATCAAACCCTAGGCTCAGTCCACTGTACTGAGGAAAACAGAAAACCAGTAGAAGTTACATAGCATCTACATTGTATTTGGCACTTTATTTCGAGATGACACGGGGATGGCCAGCCTTTTCATGTTGTGATATGAGGTCATCTAAACATATTCATAGCTAGCCTGGGGTGCATGTGGCCTGTGGGCTGCAGGCTGGACACACATGAGCTTACGTAAATGGGAGAGTGCATATGTTACCTACCTGTAAGTACCGTATTGTTTTCTATGAGGGCGTTATATGATGGGGGCCTGAAGTTCTTCAAGGTGCCAGGGACGTCTGTATTTCCAGTGTGCACAGAAGACTCTGTTGAGGCAGAATGCCCTATGTGGGTATCTGGGGACCCTTGCTGATGTCACAGTGGCTGGTGGTCATGCTCACTGCTCTCTTCGTGGCTGTTTAGGTCTGGACTCCCGGCGCCCCAGCTCCCCTCTCATCGACATCAAGCCCATTGAGTTTGGTGTCCTCAGTGCCAAGAAGGAGCCCATCCAGCCATCGGTGCTGCGCCGGCCCTACACTCCCGATGACTACTTCAGGAAGTTCGAGCCCCGGCTCTACTCCCTTGACTCCAACCTTGATGATGTGGACTCTCTGACTGATGAGGAGATCTTATCCAAGTACCAACTGGGCATGCTGCACTTCAGCACACAGTATGACCTCCTGCACAACCACCTGATGGTGAGGGTGATTGAGGCCCGGGACCTGCCACCCCCCATCTCCCAGGATGGCTCTCGCCAGGACATGGCCCACTCCAATCCCTATGTCAAGATCTGCCTCTTACCGGACCAGAAGAACTCCAAGCAGACGGGCGTCAAGCGTAAGACCCAGAAGCCAGTGTTTGAAGAGCGCTACACCTTTGAGGTCCCCTTCCTGGAGGCTCAGAGGAGGACCCTGCTCCTCACTGTGGTGGATTTCGATAAGTTCTCCCGCCATTGTGTGGTTGGGAAAGTGTCCCTGCCTCTGTGTGAGGTTGACTTGGTGAAGGGCGGCCACTGGTGGAAGGCTCTGATCCCTAGTTCTCAGGTAAGGCTTGGGCTTCATGATGTCACCTCCTGGGAGCTTTTTTTTTTTTTTTTGGAAAGGATTGTTATTTTACCATCTAAACATTTATTTTGAAGCCTATGGTGGCATATGCCTGTAACCCCAGTGCTTGGGAAATGCAAAGATCAGGAGTTCAGGGGCACCCTTGGCTACTTGGCTGTGTAATGAGTTTCAGGGCAACCTGGACTGCATGAGATCTTGTCTTTCAAAAAACTAAAGCAAAAAAAAATGTATTTAAAAAGGTTTTAGTTTGAAATAGTTTTTGACTCATATGAAGTTTTAAAAACAGCACAGAACCCTCACTGTCCTTTCTGTCCATGACCTCTGTATAATGTCTCACACACCAGAGTATGTCAGCCATACTGTGAAACACATTGGTAACTAGGCTAGCCTGTGTTTAGATTCCAGTGGTTTTTACATGTTCTCTCTCTCTCTCAATCTGTGTGTGTGTGTGTGTGTGTGTGTGTGTGTGTGCGTGTGTGTGTGTGTTTGTGTATAATTTTGTTTGTGTGAGAGAGAGAGAGAGATAGAGAGAGGGAGAGAGAGATTCTGTGAAATCTTTATTTTTTGGTGTGTGTGAATGTATGGGTATTGTGTGTGAGGTGTATGCATGTATGTGACGTATGTGGTATATGCATGTATGTGTAGAAGCCAGAGGAGGACATTGCATGTCCTATCACTCTGCCTTATTCCTTTGAGACAGGTCTCTCATTGAACCTGGAGCCAGGCCAGCAACCAGCAAGCCCCAGAGGTCCTGGTGTCTGTGCCCCATACAGTGCTGAGGCTACAAGCGTGTGCTGCTGTGCCCAGCTTCCTATGAAGGTTCTGGGATCTGAACTCAGGTCCTTCCTCTGCTTACATAGCAAGCACGCTTACTCACAAGCCATCTCACCAGCCTCAGTTCTGTGAGACCTCACCACATATACAGAGTCATGAGAACCAGCACCCAGGTGGCAGGGTTACCACTGTTGCCGAGCTGTTTCATCAGAATGATTGTGCAGGGTAGAAAGCTATCAGTCATTTTGACTTCAGAAATTGATTTGGGGGGTGGAGGGGAGATAAACAAGGGCAAAGGAACCGCATACATGGATGTTTCTCAGGCAGATTGTGCTGGGCTTCCTTCCCCATGTTCATCCTGGAAGGGGATGCTGTTGGTTGCTGGGTAAGCCATCCTTGGGCCACAGGCAGTGCTGTGACTCCAAGAGGCTGTGGGGCACTCCTGTCTGCACCCTCTACTGGCGGAAGGAGAAGCCGGGCCAGGAAGAGGTGATGAGGATGGCTCAGCCCAGCGTGATACAGGCAGGTTGTTGTCCATGAACACTCTGGGAGCATCTCAAAGCTATGAAATCTTAGTCAAGAATTTAATGACCCAGGGCTGACTTTCAGGAGGCAGGTTGGTTGTTTGGTTGTTTGGTTGGTGGTGTATTATGTGCTGGGGACTGAAGCTAAGGCATCATACATGTTGAGCTCACCTATCCCACTGAGCTTATAACATCCCTATGGTGTAGACTGCTGACATGTGGACCAGGGAAATGTCCCATATTCTCTCTCTCTCTCTCTCTCCTTCCATTCACTGGCTACTCTGAGCTTCATCTAGGCCTCTCCATTCTTCTCCATTCCCAGCCCATCTTGGCCTCCAGGCCCACTATCTTGTTTCCTACTGGCTGGTCACGCACCACATTGCAGAACCTCTCCTAACTTGTTTTTGCTTCTTCCTAGATTCCCTATGAAGACCCTGAGACAAAGCACATCATTAGTCAGGGAAAGGCCACCAGTAGGAAACACCAGGGGGGTCTGGAAGGTCAAGAAGGATGTTCTGGTCCACACAGGAGCCCACTGTCTGATCCTTAAAACTGCCTTGGACCTGGGAGTTTGTGCAAGACACATAGTGCAGAGTGAGATGGGTCTGGGTGTTATTCAATGTCCTAGTTAGCTTTCTGTTGCTGTGATAGAACACTCTGGCCAAAACCAACTTGGGGAGGAATGGATTTATTCAACTTAAACATCTTGATCACAGTCCATCATAGAGGGAAACCAAGGCAGGAACCTGGAGTCAGAGGCTCAAGTGTGGACCTCAGAGGAACTCTGCTCACTTGTTTGCTCCTCTGGTCTGTGCTCAGCCTGTTTTCTTATGTAACTGGGGGGTGGCATCACCCACAGCCGGCTGGGTCCTTCTGCATCACTCAACAATTAAGAAAATGCCTCACAGACATGGCCACAGCCCAGTACAATAGAGGAAATTTCCCTAGTCAAGGGTCCCTCTTCCCAAGTGTGTCAAATTGACAACCTAAACTATCCAACTCAGTCATGTACTGACTCCAACCAGTTGTTAAGTGAGGGCTGTTGGGAGCTGGGCTCTTAATTCCCTGGCACTTCTGGCCTGTGGCCCTGGCAGATAGAGAGACCTCTGATTCCCACAGTGATATCTGGGCACAGGTCCTTGTGTGCTGAAGCAGGGAAGGCAAGGAGAGGGCAAGCAGGGTACTGCAGTGACTGCTGTAATCCCAACCTCACACCATAGACACTTCCTCTGGGTGGGCTTTCCCTCCTGCTATTCCCACCAGGACAGGCTGGGTGCTTCTGTGCCTTCTGCTGTAGTCAGTGCCCCTGGGTTTTCAAAGACTTAGCCCATCTCAACCACTCAGAATTAGAGAGAGAGAGAGAGAGAGAGAGAGAGAGAGAGAGAGAGAGAGAATTGGTCCATCTTGCCAAGTTCCTTTTTTTTTTGGTCTTTTTGAGACAGGGTCTCCCTGTAGCCCCAGCTGTCCTGGAACTCACTATGTAGACCAGGCTGGCCTTGGACTCGCAGAGATCTGCTTGCCTCTGCCTCCTGAGTGCTGAGATTAAAGGCATGTGCCACCACGCCCGGCTTAAGTTCCATTCTTTAGACTGTGACACCCAGACACCTCACTTCTGTAGGACTCAGTGCTACCTTTTCAGCAAGGCTTGCTGGCACCTTCCTCTAAGTTGTTGCCCTCCCTTCCTCCCTCCCTCCCCTTTCCCTGCTCCTTCTTCCCCTCCCTCTCTTGCTCCCTTCTTTCTCTCCTCTCCTGTTCCCTCCCTCTTTTCCTTTCCCTTTTCTTCCTTCCCCCTCCCTCTCTACTCTTTCCTACTCCCCACCCATTTCTTTCTCTTTTTCCTCCCTCCCTCTGTCCTTTCCCTGTGTTAACCTGGTACAGACAAAGGGAAAAGAGGAGGGACTCACCTCCATTTGACCAGCAAGAGTCATTGTCCCATTAGGTGCAAATGGCCTTGAGCCCAGCCTCCCCATGCTCTCACAGGCGAGTGTGCAGATGTGAGGGCTCGCACCATTGCAGCCACCTTGTTAAAGAGCCTACAAGAGGCAGCTCAAGTATGAAGAGAGGCCGTTGTCCTGCCTGAGCCTCAGATGGTGAGCAGGAGGTGCTGCTGGTACCATGTGGGAGGAGACCAGGGATGCCACAAAGTACAGACAGCCACCAGGCAGCAAGGAGCCCTTCAGCTAAAGCTGTCAGCAATGTGGGTCAGACACACAACCTTGGAAGGGAGTGTGAATGCATGTGGGGGAACAGCATCAGGGGGACCCCCCCAACACCATGGAGGGAGAAAGTGTGAGTGCATGTGGAGGACGGGAAGAATCCACCAGTGAGGAGGATTTTCAGGCCAGGCCAGTTTGGGGGATGAAAGAAGAGTCCAAGAACAACGGGATGAGGGCCCCACATCCAAGGGGAGGGGAGGACTTAGGAGACCCCACATCCCAGAGGAGGGGAGGGATGAGGACCCTGCATCCCCGGACTGCTCTGCTTTTCACTCTGTCCTGGGCCTGAACAGAGACCTTGTGGAGGCAAATGGGCTTGTGTTGGAGACAGAAATCAACCTCACCCCCTACACATCCTGAATACCAAGGCTACTCCAGTGCACAGAACTGCAGGTCTTTGCCTGTAGCTGGCACCCATGTCCTGGCGTCTCTCAGTGACCAGTGAGTGTAACTGAGAATGCAGCGGTGTTGTGAGTGGGAGGCAGGGTGATCCCAGCTCTTGTCAGTGCTATGAGGATCAGGGTGACTCTAGGGTCTAATTTTCCATGTCGCCTGTGAAGACTCTTTGTGGAAGATGATTTACGGTGTTGGTGTTCCCGCTCAGGGCGCAATGTCCGTCTACCCACACCCTTGAACACTGGGACTTTAATTTTGATGTGACTTGGGTCACGACATTCAAGAAACTGGATATAGTACATCAACTGTGGGTTTCACTACTAAGTCTTGACCTAAAGATGATGGAAATAAGAACATAGAAATGTGCTTGGGTGGGGGCAAAGAGAAGGCAGAGTCTACTGTGGCCCAGGCTGGCTGTGAACTCACAATTCTCCTGCCTCAGCCTCCCAAGTGCTGTGATTATAGGCACCACCGTGCCCACTTTAGGACATAGAAATATGAAGCATGAGAGAGACCATGAAGTCACACCACCGTTAGGAGAAGCTCTCCTGTGAGTGGGTGGAAGGCCATTCAAAGACAAAGGGAGTGCAGGTGCAATTAATTTTTATTGCATTAAAATGCCTGTAGTAAGATACATCATTTGTGTTAACTTTCTGTTACAATAACAAAATATGTGAGGTAATTAATTTATAAAAGAAAAGGTTAGTTATGACTCACAGTTTTGGGAGTCCCAGTCCTCGTTTTTGTGAGGCCGCTGATGAGGCAGGACATCACAGCAGGCATGGTGAGGCAAAACTGCCCACATCACCATCCAGGGGGCAGAGGAGGAATGAGCGAGCTGGGACCTCATAATGCTCTTCAAAGGCACACCTTCAATGACCTAGGGCTCTCTCTCCTGGCACTACTTCCTGAGGCTCTTCCTCCCCTGTACCACCCTGAAGGCTAAGCTTTGAGCACAAGGTCAAGGGTCAAATCCCAGAACTGGTACCTAGACCCATAGGTGTACTCCCTGCTGCTTTGGGAGGCTGAAGCCGGACCATCTCTTGAGCCCAGGAATTCAAGATCAACCTGGGCAACCGAGTGAGACCCTGTCTGTTTAAAAAGTAAATTGTGATCTTAGATGGGTAGGTGGCCTTGCAAGCCAGGGGATCCCCAGCATCCATGCAAAACAAGCTATTCACCCTGAACCCAACACTGAGGGGCTGGGGTAACAAGACGGTCACTGGGGCTTGCTGACCAGCTAGCTTAGCCAGTAGAGTAAATAAATAAAAATAAATAAACAAATAAGCCACACTTCAGGATCTGAGAGACTCTGTCTCAGGTAACAAAGCAGAGAATGATAGAGCAGGACATCTTGGCCTCTGTAGCCTCCCTGTAGCCCTGGCTGGCCTGGAACTTACTCTGTAGACCGGGCTAACCTTGAACTCACAGAGATCTGCCTGCCTCTGCCTCCTGTGTGCACCACCGTGCTCTTCTGAGAAGTGTTTCTAAGCGTGCAGTTCAGTGGCATCTTGTGCAGCCATAATGGTAAGCTTGTCCAGATCTCCTCATCCTACCAAACTGAATGAAATGGTTCATTATACTATGGTGGGCCTCCCCTCCCCCATAGCCCATTCTGGCTCCTGTCTTCATGGGCCTTTGACTACTCTGGGTCCTTTGTGGAGGTGGAGTCCTATAGTATTTGTCTTGGAATTTGTTTCACATAACATAATGTCCATATGGTTGACCAGGCATTGGTTAGCGTTTCACTCTTTTTTAAGAATGGATGGTGCCAGATGTGGTAGTCCACATCTTTAATTTCAGCACTTGGGATCTGTGTGAGTTTAAGGCCAGCCTGATCTACATGAGTTCCAGGCCAGTTGGGGCCACAGGGAGACCCTGTCTCAAAAGGACCAAAAAAAAAAAAGAATGGAAGGTATTCCTCTGTACCTCTAAGACCAAGAGGGTATGTGAGGAGAGAGGTGAGAGTGAGTGTGTGTGTGTGTGTTTGTGTATAATTTTGTTTATCCATTCACCCACTGACACTGGAGTTGCTTTCACTAGTGTAAACCAGTTTTGCTGCGCACGTGCATGTAGAGAGAGCTCTTTCATCAACTTTTTCTTCCATAAAAATCTCCAGGGTGATCTGAGTGCTAAGGTGTATATAGCCATAATCTTGGCTACTCAGGAGACTGAGGCAGGAAGAGCAGTTGAACTCAGGTGTTCTGTCTCAAAAAAGCAGAGAATGGGTCAGTCAGTAAAGTACCTGCCACAAAAGCCTGAGGACCTGGGTTCGATTCCCAGCACCCACGTAAAAAAAAACAGGCGTGATGGCCTGTGCTTATAGTCCCGTAACTGGGAAGGCAGACAGGTAGATCCCTGGGGCTCTCTGGCCAGCCTAGCCTACCTGGCAAGCTCCAGGCCTGGAAGAGACTCTGTCTCCAAAAAGAAGCTCATTCCTCCTGAGGAACAGCACACGTGCACACACGCAAACACAACACCAAGAGCAGGTCACGTGGACCAAGGCCAGGAGCCTGTATGCTGATGTCGGCTCCTGACTTTGAAATGAGTTAAAAAATGACAGACTGAACATGGCAGATATGCAACCTAGCAAATAGAGCATATTTTTAAAGTTGTACAGTTATTTTTTCTTAATGTTTTAGGCTAGCATGCAAAGTAATGGGTTTCCTCGCATCCTCTTCATAATTATGTATCAAGACTTTGTTCATTCAGTCCCTTCCCCCACTACCCTGCCCCTTGCTGGTTGGTTCCTTTCCCTCCCCCACTCGGTCCCCTCTGCTTTTCTATTCTACTCCTCCATTTCCCTCGCTGTTTCCCACCTCCCTTACAACCTCTTCCTCCCCTAGATTTTAGATTTATTGATATCAGTAACTGTACATTCTGGAATCTGGCCAATGTTTCTAAGGTGTTTGCTCTATGATTCTTATAGCTTTATTTTTGTTTTTGAGACAGATCTGACTATGTAGCCCAGGCTGGCTTGGAACTCACAAGCATCTCGCCTCCAGCCTCCTAAGAGCTGGGATCATGGGCATGTGCTACCAGGCCTCTTTCAGCTCTTCTGTGTTTGAAAATGTTCACAAGAAAACATTAGGGAGCAAAAGATAAAGATAGACAGAGGCGCATCTTAGGACCATGGTGTCTTTAAAGGGGTTAGAGGCAGTGACCATCTGGACCTGTTGTGAGGTAGAGGTCGTAGGTGCTCACAGGCAGAGTCTTTGAGGACCAGCCTGTAAACATTAAAGTCTAGTTTCAGGGGGACTGTAAACAGGACTATAAACAGAGTAGGGGTCTCCACTGCTGAATTCTCTCTACTAAGCATCAGCGTCACCCAGGAGCAATGACTTCGGAGGTTCCCAGACCTGAACCTTGCTGGATCTGATTCTCAGGAACAAGACCCCACAGATCTACCCTTTAGCCACCGTGCCAGCAGAGTCTAAAACAGGTGAGCTTGTGCTTCATCCCAGCAGCACTGAGTGGCAGTGGAGGCTGGAAAGGCATTGGCCATTTGAGCTGATGAGAATCAGGGCTTGGTCTTGGCTATGCACTTGCTGGTCAGATGTAATGATGTCGTGAGAGAACGAAGCTGGTGCCACATCCCACCTACACGGGAGCCAGCATGCAAGGTCTGACTAGTGTCCAACTGCCATTTTGGAGCTGTTCCATGGAGCTGTTCTGGGAGGGAGTGGATTCCTGCTCTCAGAAGCTCATGGGGGATAATCCTGAGTTGGGCCTGGACATCGTATCTTGTTTGGCAAAGCTAGATTGCCTGCTGAGGAGCAATGTTTACTTGGTCCCAGAAGAGAAGAAAATGTATTTAGTCAAAAGTGTTATTTGCACTGAGAGAGCTGGGTATTTATGTTTCTGAAAATTGCTCTCACCTGAGGTTTGCTCTCCTCAAAGAACCATCCAGGCTTTTGATGCCTACGATTCTGGGCTTGGGAGGTAGAATCTGTGCTTTGTAC
The DNA here is from genome assembly GCF_000622305.1 of Nannospalax galili. Classification (NCBI taxonomy): domain Eukaryota; kingdom Metazoa; phylum Chordata; class Mammalia; order Rodentia; family Spalacidae; genus Nannospalax; species Nannospalax galili. The sequence goes on from NW_008347312.1 coordinate 4,218,372, forward strand.
AATGAAGCGTCATCTTCTCTGATGACCAGTGACCCACAGGCTTTTTATCATCCTAGTTTATGGTTTCCTGGCAACAGATGTCATGACAAAGATTTGAGTGAAACTATTTTGATTGACAAACTGAAGGGGAAGTGGGGGGAGGGGGACTGATTAAAGGGAGGGTTATCCAGCAGGTTGGCACTATGGGTAGCAGGTGCTAAATGCTACTGGGCACCCAGAGTAGCTGACCTTGAATGAGGGAGCTGAGTGAGCAGAGTCTAAAGCAGGTGAGCTTGGGCTTCATCCCAGCAACACTGAGTGGCGATGGAAGCTGGAAAGGCTTTGGCCATTGAGCTGGTGAATTTGGGTCCAACTCCTCACTGTAAACAAAGGGAAATGGTCTTCCTCCTTGGAGAGCTGGTGAAGATGGTGGTGATGACTAACTATCCCAGAGCTCTCTCTCTGTGCTGGGTGTACTAAATGCTTCCATTGTGTAGACTGAGTGCACTTTATTCAAAGTGCATGTTGTATATATCTCACAGGGTTGGGGTGTGACTCTGGGGGAGTGCTTGTCTGGCATGTCTGAAGCCCTGGGCTTCATCCTCCACACTAGAATAACAAAGCAAAAGAAAGCCTTCCGTGTGCCCCTTCTGTACATAGCTGAGGGTAGGTCCTGCAATGTTTTTATCCCACCCATGTTTTGACTGCAACTCCTCATGTGAAGTCGGGGTAAGATTTTCCAATTGGAATGTCAGGTTGGTGCCCAGAAGTTTTCAGACTTTAGAGCATGCTGTGTGGCCTTTGCCTGGGAAACGTGAATGAATGTCTACTGACCCCAGATAGGGCACCAACGACAGACCAAAGTCATGATTCCTCCCTATATCTGTCTTCTGTGAGGACCGCTGGTGGGTAGTCACAGGTGCACTGATGAAGATGGTAATGGCTGTTATGCTCAGAGGACAGCATTCTACAACAACTACTAGATTTTCAGATATATGAACTGTTTTCATCATCCCATGTTACAGATGATAAACTGAGAGTTGCATGACCATGGCCACAGTGCTAGGGTTTGAGCCCAGATATAGAGGCTGTGCGCTTAGCCATCCTGATAAACTAGCAACTCAGGCTAGCCTTGAACTCAATCCTCCTGCCTCAGTCTTCAGAGTACTAGAACGACAGGCATGCACTACCGTGCCTGGCTAGAATTATCTTTAAGACTACTTACCTGGGGTGTTTGAGAGGCAGCTCAGTTGGTAAGCTGCTTACTGTGCAAGCATGGGACCCAAGTTCAGCAACCACTTAAAAGCCTGGGTATGCGGCACATATCTGTAATCCCAATGCTGGGCAGGCAGAGACAGGATCTCTGGAGCTTGCTGGCTGGCCAGTCTAGCCAAATTGATAAATTCCAGATTCAGTCACAGACCTTGCTTCAAAAAATAAGGCGAGGCGCTGGAGAGATGGCTTGATAGTTGAGATCACTGGCTGCTCTTGCAGAGGACTGGGGTTCAGTTCTCAGCACCCACATGGCAACTAACAACTGAGTATATCTCCAGTTCCAGGGGCTCTGACACATACCCTCTTCTGACCTCTGCAGGCATTGCACAACATGGGTGTACTTATATACATGTAGGCAAAACACTCAAAACACGTGAAATTTTTAAAAATATATAAAAAATAACATGGAGAGCCATTGGGGAAGAGACCCAGTATTGACCTTTAGCCTTTACAGGCACATGTACACACATAGGAACACATACACATAGGTCACACATACACACACACACACACACACACACACACACACAAAGACTATGCATTGGGGGTTATTTTGGACACACGGAAAAATCAAGAGGCGATTCATAGATTTCCCATCATTCCAGCCCCTGCCCATGCACAGACTCCCTGTTATCAGCACCATGCACCAGAGTGGCATGTTTGGTGCCACTGATGAACCCATGTTGGTTACTGCAGTTTAGGGTACACTGTCAGCATGTACATCCTACAGATCTGGGCAAATGTCTAGTGAGATGTGTCCACTGTGACAGCACCAGATAGTGTAGTGTCACCAGGCCTTGTTTTCCCAAAGCAAAAATAATTCAGATGCTCAAGGTTCTTTGCTGATTGGACCCAATACCTGGAAACTGCCTGGAGCTACATACGCCCCCATCTGCCTTCTGGGCTGCTAAAAACAGCCTGGTAAACAGAGACTCCTAACTGCATTCTGTATTTTGAGATTCCTCACCAACTGCTACTGTCACCGGCCAGCCCTCAATCAGGCAAATGGCAGTGTTTTTAACGTGCCCTGAGCTGCTGTTAGTCTCGACCTTCATAGCAGAGCCTTGACATCTGTGTGTGTTAAAATCATTTCTGGCCCAGCTTCTGAGGGGCAGCCCGAAGGTGAGCACAGGGGCCACGTCACACAGCCTGCAGAACGACAAGGAGCTAGAAGTTTCTTTTCAGATGGACCTTCTTGTTTCCTTCTTCATTCAGTAAAATAGATTTTTCACTTGAGATTCCAACATGTGCTTTAGCATTGTTTAAAATTATATTTATTTATTTTGTGTGTGCCCATGAATGCACTTATGCACATACCATGGAGGCTTTGTGGCAGTCAGAGGACCACCGTGAGAGTTTCTTCTCTCCTTCTACCACGTGGGACCCAGGGACCAAACACAAGTCATCAATCTCTGTGGCAAGCACCTTTACCCACTGAGTCATCCAACTGGCCCCAACATGAGCTTTTGATCCCTAATTATAACATGAACTCAGGGGGAACCACAGGCCACGTGGATCAACCTCCCTGTTGTATCGATGAGAAGACAGCAGCACAGAGAGGTTTAGCACTAGTCAAGTTCAAGGTCAGAATTAGAATTAGGTTTCCTGACTTCCAGGAAGCTCTTGTGACTGTGCTTACCATCTTTGCACCCCCCAAGTGATATGATCCAGTGATAGTTAAGAGCACAGACCCTGGAGTCAGACAGACCTGGGTTCAAGACCTGGCTATGCCATATACTTGAGCTGGGGGCTCAGGCGAGTGACCTTCCATCATTCAACCTCAGTTTCCTGGTCTGAGAGGAGAATTGTGTGGTGTACCAGCACCTTGAAGATATTTGACCTCTCTGAGCCTCTGTTCCATGTTCTTCGATGTGCTCACTGTATACTGCTTTGTTTACACTACCAACAGAGATGTGTAGGCTTCCCCACAGAACAACCAAGTCTCCATTTCTCTGCACACCAACTGGCTTACAATTCAGTTCTGACGCCAGTCTTCCTAAGCTACTGTGTGCCCCATGGGGTAAGTGCTTGGTCCCATAGGTTGGCCCACTTCCTAAGTTCCAGTTAATTCCCTGTATGTACCTTTGGCCCACCAGATTCTAAACCAAAGGTCCCCTTCACCAAGTTCATTTGTTTGTAGAAAGTCTTAAAGAGCTTAGTTTAGCTCAGTGTCAGAGAGTTCAGTCCATGAGTATTTGGCCCCTTGTACTGGGGCAGAGTAACATGGTGATTGGAGTTTATTATAAAGGATACAACCTAGGAACAGCCAGTAAAAGGGATGCATAAGGAAGGATATGAAGGAGGAGCATGTGAGGTCTCCTCCCTCCTCAGGAGCATCACCTTTCCATCACTCCACTGGACTCACCAAGCTGGAAGTTTTCTAGATCCCAATGTCTGTGAGTTTTGATGGCATTTCCAAAGTATAAGCATGGTCAATTAAACTATTGGTGCACAGTGCTGCATGAAAGGAAAACTAACTCCTGCAGTGGTTAATCAAGAAGGAGCCCTCTGTTCTGATTTCTTTTTTTTATTATTACTTTTATTTTATGTGTATGAGTGTATGGCCTGCATGTATGTGAATGCACCCGTGTTGTGCAATGCTATGGAAGTCAGAAGAGGGCTTCGGATTCCCCTGGAACTGGAATTAAGGACTGTTCATAGCTGCCATGTGGATGCTGGGAATCCACCTGAGTCCTCTCTGCAAGAGCAGTCAGTGCTCTTAACCGCTGAGTCACCTCTTCAAGAGCAGTCAGTGCTTTTAACCGCTGAGTCACCTCTCCAGCTCCCATCTCCACTCTTTTATCGCCTCTCTGGCTTCCCTCATCCCTCCCTTAATAGTCATAGTGCCCCTGTTATCCCTACCCTCTCCCCAGCTGGACCCATGTCAGCTCAATTAAACAAGGGCCCTAAGGGGAAGTGAAAAATAAGTGGTGGGCCAGCACTACATTGAGAACTATTTGAGACTAGTTGCTGCTGGGTGAGAGAGAGTATGACTTACATATGACCACTGAATGGGTGTTCATAGCCCATGTGGGTGCTGGGAATCGAACCCAGGTCCTCTGCAAGAGCAGTCAGTGCTCTTAACCGCTGAGCCATCTCTCCAGCCCCGGTAATTTCTTTAAAAATTTATTATTTTTATTTTGTGTGTATGTGTATATTGCCTGCATGTATGTAAGTGCACCCACATCATGCAGTGCCACAGAGGTCAGAAGAGGGCATCAGATCCCCTGGAGCTGGAGTTACGGATGGTTGTTAGCCACCATGCAGGTGCTGGGAACCAAATCCAGGTCCTCTGCAAGAATAGCCAGTGCTCTTAATCACTGAGCCATTTCTCGAGTTCTCTGATTTTCTTTTTTTGAACAAAGGGCATCCTCTCTATTGAACAGCAAATTGAACATGGTATGTGAAAGTAATAAGGAACTTTGTCTTAAAGAATCTTTTACCAGAGTATTACAAGGGAAGTTCCTCTTTCCAATCCCTTACTGACCCAGAACAGCTTATAAAACCACAAACAATGGTATCAAACCTAAGCCCACATGTTGCTTTCAACTCCGCTGCTTTCAGCAATGGTATTAGATCCAATTGCCACATTTCTGTTGTACATTATTCTGGGTCAGGGGCATGGAAGGGTCACCAGGGAGATAGAGGGAACGTAAAAGATTAAAGATATGTGTTCATAAAAGCTATGTGTTTGTAACATGGGGGCCTGGAGAGATGGATGTTTAAGAACACTCACTGTTCTTCCAGTGGACCTGGGTTCAATTCCCAGCACTCCATAGTGGCTAACAACTGTTCATAACTCCAGCACCAGGGAATCCAGTGCCCTGGATAAATATTTTAAAAAATATTTTATGTGTATAAGTGTGTTGCCTACATGTATGTGAATGCACCTGTTTTGTGCAATACAGCAGAGGTCAGAAGAGGGCATCGGATTCCCTGGAACTGGAGTTAGGACAGTTGTTAGCTGCCATGTGGGTACTGGGAATCGAGCCCAGGTCCTCTGCAAGAGCAGCCAGCACTCTTAACTGCTGAGCCATCTCTCCAGCCCTCAATAAAATATTTTAAAAATTGATTATATGGGGAGTCCTAGGCATAGTAAGATTGATTACATTGTTTTCTTAAAGGCAAGTTAAGTTTAAGAAAGCTAAGTACACAGTAGGAAAATCAAGCTTTTAATATTAAACATAGCTTTAAATGATCTCAAAGTATATATTTAACTTGGTTACAAGGTTGGGTGAAGGCAAGCTTGCAAGAGACATTCCCAGAAAAGCCATTCCCACACCTTTGTCAACTGGTGGTTGAACTCAGTCTTCATCCCTCCACCTTTTCCTGGAGGTCAGACAATGAGGATGAAACCTCCAACCCTCTACTCATAGTCGTTCTGGTGACCAGCCCCACCCTTAAGCTACCTAGAGGTCCCCAGCCACCAGTCGGCCTCAATGACATTCAAAAGATACCCTTACTACTCTAATGATTCCAAAGGTCTTAGGAGTCCTGTGCCAAGAACTGGGTACCTACACCAAACATGTATTTTTTACTGATATTTCGGCTCTGCCACCTGACTGATGGGAGATATTAGATGTATACTGAAATCCTCCATTGCTGTCATCATCAGAATCATCACTACCACCACTATCATCACTACCACCGTTATCATCATCATCATGATGACATCATTATTACCATTATCACTATCATCACCATGATCACCACCATCACTACCATCATCACCATCATTACCATCACCATAACCATCATCACCATCATTCTTTTGAGAGTTGGATTAGATCATGCTTGCACCATGCCCAGTATACATTGTTGTGATTGTGATTCATTCATTTAGCAAATGTGGTAGGAAGTTTCCCATGTGCCAGCTCCAGGTAGGTCCTGGGGATGAAGTGATGAGTGAGGGCTTGAAGTCTAGACTGAAAATGATATAACCCAGTCCTAAGTTGTGCCCAATGCTGGCTCTTCCCTAGAGTGGGCTTCCCAGGTTCATAACTCCATGCCTGGTACTGCCCCAGGGCCTGGCTCCATGTGAATTCCTGTTCATGGACTGAATGGCCACTGACATTCTCCCGAACACGCAAAGAGCACATGAGTGAACACCTGCCCGAATGTGGATTGTCTAGAATATTCCATTTGCCCGGCACATAATTTTCCCCTACAGGGAATGATGGGGCAGGAAATTGAGGACTGCAGAAATCAGAGAAAGAAGATCCTTAGAGACCAGTCCATGGACCTCAGCCTTTGTCCTGAATGAGAAAGGAGCCGATAAAAGGGAAATTCAGAACCAGGTTTGCAATTCTGGTTGCTTCTGGGGCAGGGCACAAAATGGAGGGAGAGCAGGGTTGGCACTGTGGTGCCCTTGACTCCCAGATCAGACTATCCTGTGGTGTGGGGCTGCCCTGTGCATTAAGGATATTGAGCAGCACCTTTGGCCTCTCCCTAGGAGATGCCAGAAGCTTCCTTTCCCTGGTCATCAAAAGTCAAAACACCACCATGTTGCCAAATGTCCCCTGTGGCACAGTCATTCAGGTGAGAACTAATGATTTTGAGATGCGTGAGAACAGAGGCAAGGTGATTCTCATTGCTTTGACAAACTATCTGACAGAAACAAGTGTGTTTGGCTTTTTGTTGTTGCTGAGTTTTGTTTGTTTTGTTTTCTGACAGAAACAACCTTAAGGGAGAAGGGATTGCTTGTGGCTCAGAATTTCAGTGGGTGTAGTCCAAGGTTGTTTGGCCCCTTGCACTGAGGCAGAGCATTGTGGAGGTTTGTCCTCACGTTTGTGGTGGAAGCTTGTCCTCACTGCTTGGTGGATAGGGAGTAGAGAGAGAAAGAAATGGAAGCCTGGAACAACACAGTCTCCAAAAGGATACACTCACAGTGACCCACTTCCTTCACTGAGGCTCCACCTCCTAAATTTCTACACACTCCTGAAACAGCACCACCAGCTGAGACCGATCATACAGCACACGAGGCTTGGGAGGCATTTCACTTTCAAACCATAACAGCAGTCCTATGTGTGGATGAGGATCTGTGTGTGACTTAGAACAGGTGTGGTGGGGTCAGTGTGATAGGCTTGGACTTACAGCCAAGATTGGTTAGCACCAAGAAATGATGTGAAAGCAAGTGGGGGCTAACTGATCAGTGGTATTGAGCAGGAAATTGGGAGAAATAGATGAGGCTTAGGGGAGATGAGGACTAATTTGATCTGGGGTGTAGGATGTTGAAAGTAACAGTGGAACACCACTGTAGTGATTTGTAGTGGACTGAAGTTTAGATCTCTAAGTGATCTTGTCTGAACCAGTGACTTGAAACAACACTGCTTTGGCCTTGTGGTGGCATCTTGTGAGGGAGGGGGCACATGAAGGGGCAAAAGTGTTCACAGAGTGGCCGGGGAACAAAAGAGAGAGGGGAGAGGCCAAGGTCCCACATTCTTCTTCAAGGACAAACCCCCAGTGGCCCAAAGGCCTCCAAGTTGGCCACACCACCAAATAGCACCAACCTAGGAAATAAGCCTTTAACACATGGACCTCATAAGAATGTTTTAGATCTAAATTACAGAGGCCTTGAACCTTTTGTCTTCTAGCTAAGCTCAGCATTGCTGATGCAGAAGGGTCTTAGGAAGGTAAGTTTCCATAACACTACTGTTCCATATAAAACGTGCAACCATGCTTGTTAAATGATTGCATAGTTACTTCATTGGATATGCAAGTTAATCATGAAGGAGTTTGCTTATTTATAAAAAATTCCATTATAGGATCTTGCCTGTCTTGGTCCCAGCTCCATCCTTTGTTCACCTAGTCAGTGGATAATTATTGAGCTTGCTGTGGGCTTGACATGTGGTAATTTCTCTGTAGATATCTGTTAGCAGGGCTACATCTGATAGGGATAGAAGCTGGTGAGACATGGAATGGAAGAAATCTGTCTAGAAATGGAAAGAGGAACTAATATAAAAGGGCATGCTGCTGACTCAGCCCCTCCCTTTGTTCTTCTGGTTACTTTCCTGGAAGGTCCCCAAGGCCACCATCCTGGCTGGTGCTACTTCTACTTGAGAGGAGACATCTCCAACCATAAGGTTGATGTGTGGTTGAGCTGGATTGTCAACTCTTTGAATTGAAGAAGCCTCAGACCAGGATAGCACGCCTCTGGATGTGCCTGTGCAGAAATGATTAGCTTCTGAGTGCTCGGACCTAATGAATGGTTTTATCCACTGGTGAATTCACAGTTTCAATAGACTATTGGGAAATAGTGGAGCCTGGTTAGAGGAAGTAGGTCACTGGAGCTACTTTTACTCAGCTTCCTGTCTGCCATGATATGAGCTGCTCTGCTATACCTTCCCATCGTGATGGACCATAACTTCTGAAACCATGAGCTGAAATAAATCCTTCCTCCCTTAAGTTGTTTATGTCCAGTATTTGGTTATAACAATACACAGTCTAACACAACTGCCTGATATTGGTTCTTTATTAGCGACACTGGGTAGGTAGAGACCAGGCTACATACCTGGCATGGTTTCGAGTTGTGGCTGAGTGCTTTCTATAAGACATTCACTGGCAGCCCATGATGGAGCACATCTTACTCTTTCATGATGGAGTGGATCTGAAGTAGCACACCTGGATGGCCAATAAGTCCAAGACAGAAACTCTTAGCCATCGGTAGACTGACCTGCTCTCCAAGCTTTCCTAGAAGGCTGAATGTCATACTGTACCAGTTTGCTTCTCTGATGCTTAGGGAGGTTGTGGAACCTTAGGAGGTGGCACCTTGCTGGAAGAAATGGGTCACTGGGGGTGGGCCTTGAGGTTTTATAACCCAGCCCTCTTTCTGTTCTTTCTCTCTCTCTGCTTCCTGATTGCCAGTGCACTATATTTGTTTAGCATCGTGTTTCTCCTGTCATGCCTCCCTGTCATGGTAGCCTGTGTATCTTCCTGGACCTGTAAGTTCTCCCTTAAGTGGCTTCGCTCCGTAACTAAGACACCACTGGACAGTAGTCATTTGAAAGTTTGGCAGAAACAGTCAGATCCAGCCCGTTGTGGCAGCCGCATTTGTCATCCACCTGGTGGACATGTTGAAGACATTGTGCTTACAGGGAAAGTCAGAAAGTCCAAACATGGGGCAAACATGGTCCAAAGCTGTAAAATTCCAGAAATAATTCAGAAGTGCCCAGCTAAAAGTTTTAAGCAACTTTTATTACAGTGTATTATTATAATTGTTCCTGTAATTACTGTTGATTTCTTACTATGCTTAATTTATAAGTTTACTTTCACTGTAGGTATGTGTGTAGGGCCCGGTGCCATCCATGGTTTCAGGCATCCACTAAGGGTCGTGTGCCATACCCCCCCTACAGGTAAGGGGCACAGAGGGACCACTGTCCATTTAAAACAGATATAGGACTAGGTAGTTCTGTTACTTTCCCTTTCCATGTGACAAAGTACCTAAAAGAAGCAACTTAAGGGAGGAGAGATTTATTTTGGCTTATAGATGGTACAGTCCATCATGGTGAGGATGGCGTGGTCGCAACAGCATCTTGGTCCATGGTGGCAGATACTTGTGGTGGCTGGTCACATTGCAGCACACACAGGAAGCAGAGAACCCACTCTCCACACCAGCATCGGAATCAGATATAATTGTCAAGGCCCGCCCCCGTGAACTCTTCCACAAGCTAGTCCCCATGTCCCAAAGGTTCCACACCCTCCCAAAACAGTGCCACTGGCTGGGACCAAGTGTTCAAGATCATGAGCCAAGCACATGAGTGGGGAAATTTCAGAACCAAATTGGAATGCTAATCAATGGGAGGAATGCAAGCAGAGCATGGGTTGTATACGTACATACGTGTTAATTTTCACTGTGATCTTGCACCAATTTGTTACAGTGTTAATACCCAGCTCTGATCACTCATGGGGAGATGGATGTGTATCTTGTCCCCTGGTGGCCGTGAAGCTGCATAACCCCTTTTGCTGCTCCATACAGCAGTTCATATTGATTGGCAGAAATGATCTTCCTGCTTCTTGAGCAAGCTACCTTACCTTTGGGGTTTTATAAGAATGAATAATCTAAAAGGAGAAAAATCCTAAGTGCCCAGTTGAGGTCATTAAAATAACCTAGGGACTTGGGGGATGGTTCAGTGGGTAAAGTACCTGTCACACAAGTGTGAGGACCAGAGTTTAAATCCCTAGAACCCATATAAACAGCAGGTGGGCATGACAGACCTCCTTTAATTCCGGTGCATGGAAGGTTGAAGACAGGTTCCCTGGAGTAAGCTGGCTAGCTAGGCTTGCTCTATCTGTGAGCTCTGGGTTCTGTTGAGCAATCTGATCCTGTCTCAGTTAAGGCTCACATGATGTCAGCCTCTGACTTACATATGTACTTGTACACATGTACAACTACACACATATCTCATATGTAAATACACATACACACACGCATACCAATACACATCACACAGATACACACATGTATACCAATACATACACACCACACACACACAAATAACCTAGGTGTCTAGCCACAGGAAGATGGCTACAATCTAGTAATCATATCATCTCTCAGACTATTGGAATGTTGTAAATGGACATTACAACAGACACATAGAATGTGTAGATCATAATGTGGAAAGTGTGTGTTTAAGGTTTTATACAAGTGAACTTCAGAATCTGCTTGTGCTATCACTGTGGCCAAGCAAATATGTGTGGGTGTGTTGACAGAGCAAGGGGGCACCTATTGATAAAGTGTGGAAAATGCTAGGATTAGGCAGGGATTTTGCTCTTTAAAATTCCATTCATTTTGCAAGGTTGTTTAATGCAGTAAATTAGGAAACAAAAGACTTCTCCTGGCCATGAGAACAAAGGCAGAGGGGGCACAGAGCAGCTTTGTCTGGGCCTCATTACAAGTTGTGTGCACAGATGTGAAGCCTTCCGCACGTCAAGTGTGCAGAGGAACCATTTAGATGCACTTCAAAGGAGGACTGCTAGGAGAGAGCTGGCCTCTTGTTTTCCCCAGAAGATGTCTTTTATCCCAGATGGTTTTCTTGATTTCCTTTTTATTGGTTAGAACTTGACTGTATTCAAAGGCTGTGGGAGAGGATCTTTTTTGCCTGGGTAGAGAGCCGAACTGCATTTTCACAAGCTGACTGACTGCTGGAGAGCTGGCAGGAGAGCCTCTGGATCCATTTGGGTAATTTACAGATGGTCTATTTTGGGTCTCCCTAGCCCACCTCACGTGGTTCTACTCAATTAAGCTCATCAGGCTTTTATAAGAAAGGAAACGAGGCTTGTTTATTTGTGACATCTCAGAATGGGAAAAGGACGATGGGGCCCCATCCAGGGGCCTCTCAGCTCTGGTTCTCTTGAGGTTGGGTGGGTCAGGTGGCACAGTGTCTTGCTGATGTCCCCTCTGGGAGCATGGTGTGACACTATTCATCCTCCATTTGGGGGACCATTTAGCTTGTTCTTGGGGTCATCTGGATTGGAGAGGTGTCAGATTCTGCTTGACTTACAATGGAGGCACTCCCACAGCTCCTTTGTAAATTTAAAATATTGTAAGCTGAAATAGATTTTATCTGCCTACTGTAGTCTGAATCTTCATTGACTCCCAGTGTGGTAAGGACTTGGTCCTCAGTGTGGTGCTGGTGGGAAGCGATAGCGCCTTTAAGATGTGGAGCTAGAGGGATGCTTTAGGTCACTGTGGACACCCATGAAAGAGACCTAGACCCTTCTCCTCCTGTCTGTTGTACCCCAGCTGTTCTATGTGCTCTGTGATCTGTGAGAGCCACACTTCATTTTCAAATGACTGTACTTATCAAACAGATAGCAAGTAAAAAGTAAAAGAATAGCAAGTAGCAGATCAATACCAAACTATCAAATCAGGCACTTACAGCATCCAGCAGAGAGGGCTGGAGTAGCCTGACAGAGTAAACAAAGATTAACATCATCAGGTGCTTACAGCATCCAGCAGAGACTGGGAAAGAGGCATTCAAGGTGGAGCTTCTGGCTTTCTGTTCCCACTGCAGGCAAGTTCACACCATGGGATAAACAACAGTAACCTCTGTTGGATACCGTTTACTTTCTAGCCGTTCTCAAGGACACAATTTAAAAAGTTTTTTATTTGTGTTATGCGTGACTTTAAATTTAAATGTTTGTGTCAGTGGGTGCCTTTAGATGCCAGAAGAAGGCATTGCATCCCCCTTGAACTAGAGCTATAGGCAGTTATGAGCTGCCCTATGTGGGTGGTGGGAACTGAACTCTGGTCCTCTGGAAGAGGAAGTGCTCTTAACCACTGAGCCATCTCTCCAGCTCCTATTGAATACCTGTGTTTAACACCCTTAGCTGTTTGCTATTCTCTTTTTCTACTGATTATAGAATTAGGATCATATATCATGTATCACTAGTCCTGACAAAGACCAAAGTACTGAGTTCAAAGAATGGTTTCTACTGAGTGTCGATTACATTTGCCCCACTGTAAAGTTGTAAAAAAGCAATCCTCAGTTGAATCATTGTATATCAGGGACTGTCTGTGTGAGGCCGTATACATCCCAGTACAGCTGTGAATGCCGCCCCACACATATGTAGATGACAGTGTTGCCTTACATTGCACACCCCCGGTCTGGGAATTATGCTGGTCTGTCTGGAGAACATGACATCTGGTGAGGACAAAGTACCACAAAGGACATACAACAAGGTGGCACGTGGAGGGACAAGGTTGTTTTCACTTGGATGGTCATAGGAAACTTACTTAGGTGAGAAGGTGACATTTGAGATTCCCTGGAAACTGTAGAGTCTCACAGCAGGAAGACTCTTATGTTTTCCTTTTTTCTCTTTCTTTGTGTATGTATATGACTATGTTGGTGTAGGCGTGTGGTGTACACCCACGTGATCATATGGGTGCACGCACATGGAGGCCAGAGGATGACATCAGATGTCTTGTTCTGCTCTGTTGCTGTCTGCTCTGTCACCATCTGCCTTACTCCTCTGAGACAGGATCTCTCCCTGTTCTTGGTGCTTGACTGGTGGCCAATAAGCCTCAGTGATCCTCTTGTCTCCATCCCCGACAGCACCAAAGTTGCAGGCAGGCATGTGGCTTTACCCAACGCTCAGAGGTAGCTGCTGTGGACTTGAATTCAGGTCCTCATGCTTGAGCAGCAAGTATTCTTACCCATCTTTCCTTCTTCTAGGGTTCTGATTTCTCAATAAACCCTTCAGAGTTGTTTCTGGAATAGCAAACTGTTGCCCCAAATATACTTCTCTCTTATTTGAAGTAGAGATGGGGTGGGGGTGGGACTTGCTTGCTTCTCAGGGATCCTGAATACACACCTGTTCTGCCTAAGTGGGAAACCAGCCTTCTCTCTCTTATTAACCCCACAGTAACAGCCTGGGAATGTCCGGGGTGGCGCTATTTAGAAGGATACTCCTAACTTATTTTTAAAATCTAAGTTATTAACCATCTAGGCTACTTTATTATAAATAGCAAATTTCTTGGAACTTTATGTTATGAAGTTGAAAACTTAGGACCTGAGCAATCAACAGTCATGGGGTTAGAGAGAGGTGTTCCCTGGTTCTCTTCCTTATGTATGAGGTACCAACTTCCCTGCTCTTCTTCTCTGCAACAGGATAACTAGATAAAATCCTGCTGACCTTTCAGGGCCGAGCCTAGTGCATCGTCCTCCAGGATCAAGCCTTGCCTGACCGTACCCGCTTAGTCTCTCTAGTGTCTATGTCCCATAGCACATGTAACTTATAATTTTTTTAGAGACAAAATTTACATAATATAAATTCAGATGTTTTATAGTCTTCAGTGGCATTTGGTACCCTCAGTGGGTACAACCATCACCTCTACCTAAGTGCAGAATATTCTGTCACCCAAACAAGAGCCTGTATCCATGAAGTGACCACCCTGCATTCCCGGGTCCTGACAAACAGTGCTGTGTCATCTGTCACTGTGTTGCTTTTCTCATTGCTGTGACCAAATACCTACAGGAAGCAGATTAAAGAAAGGTTTATTTTGACTCGTGGTTTGAACTTTGAGGCCATGATGGCAGGGGAAGCAGGTCCCATTGTATCCACAGTCAGAAAGTAGAGAGAGAAGAGTGTTCAGCTTGCTGTCTCCTTTTTTAAAACTTTCATTTATTTTATGTGTATGAGTGTTTGGCCTGCATGTGTGTGTATCACTTGCATGCAATGCCTGTGCAGGCCAGAAAAGGGCACCAGATCCCCTGGAACTGGACTTACAGATATTTGCAGCCACCATATGGGTTCTGGGAACGGAACCTGGGTCCTGTGTAAGAGTCGCCAGTGCTCTTAACCACTGAGCCATCTCCCACCTACCTTTTTTTATGCAGTTCAGAACCCTGCCCATGGATGGTGCTGCCCACTTTCAGGGTGGATCTTCCCTCCTCGGTTAAGTGTCTCTGAGAACATCTTCACAGACACACCTAGGGTGTGTCTCCTAGGCAATTCTGAGTCTAGTGGGTCGACCATGAAGATTAGCTGTCACAGTTTCTGTGTATTTTCTCTTCTGTGCATTTTATAAATGAAATCGTATAACACATGATATTCTGTGTCTAGCCTGTTTGCCAGCTTCATCTGTGTATCACTTAAGAGTGCTCATTCCTTCTTTATTAAATTTTCATTTCATCTATTATTCATGTGCATGTGTGAGTGCAGGTACATGGGTATCACAGCGTGTATGTGAAGTTCAGAGGATGACTTTCAGGAACTGGTTCTCCCCTTCCATCACGGGTCTGAGGGACAGAACTCATGGTGGCAGGCTTGCACAGCAAGCGTCTTTCCTGGCTGAGCCAGCTCCTGGCCTTTATTCCTTCTATGAGTAAAGAGCACCCCATTGTATAGGTATACCATATCACTTCTCTGTTTACTGAGGAACACTGGGTGGTCTCCACTTTAGGCTGCTGTAAATAGTGTTGTTATGAACACTCATGTACAGATTTGTTGAGTTTTATTTTGGTTTGGCTATTTTGAGACAGGGTCTCACTATCCAGTCCAGGTCGGGCTTGGACTCATGAGCCTTCTGCCTCAGCCTCCCAAGTGCTAGATTGTACCATTAAGCCCAGCTCATGGGCTTTAAAAAATATATATATTGAATTTTTGAAATTCTCATACAGTATAGTTTGATGGCATTTAGATTCTCTCTTCTCCCTCAACCTTCTCAACATTGTTTAATGAACTCTCTTATATATATAATATGGCCTATAGAGTATGATTTGTGTCCCCCGTGTCCTTCAGTGTGGACCTATTCACTGGGCCCAATGCTGTAAGACATTTTTGCCCCCTCCCAGCAGCCATCAATTGCTAAAAGTTCCTTAGGTTGGGTTGGGGTTTCTTACCCACTTCCCCATGTCTGTGCTGATTTGAGCTTACATAGGACTTGTGGATGCTGTCACCATTACTGTGAGTTCATAGTAATAACTGACCAGACGTCTGGAAGACTCTGTTTCCTTGCAGTCATCTACCACCTCTGGCTCTTACAATCTTTCTGCCTCCTCTTCTGCAATGATTCCTGAAACTTGGGAAGCAGGGGTTTCAAAGAGGTGCCCTTTTGTGGGATAAGTACTCTATGGCCTCTTGTTCTTTGCACATTGGCTAATTGTGGGTCTCTGCTAATCACCATCTGCTGCATGGGGAACTTCCCTGGTGAAAGCTGAGAGATGCATACATCCTATGTGTAGAGGTTGCATTGAAGATGTGTCACTCAGGGTTAAGCATCTCAGACACTCACTCTCTGTGTCTGACCAGTTCTGGAACTCTGTAGTATTCTCCATCTGTTGCAAAAAGAAGCTTCTTTGATGAAGGGTGAAAAGTACGTTTGTCTGTAAATATGAGGATGCACATTTAGAATAAATAAGAAATTATGTTGGTCTAGGGATGTGGCAAAAGTAGGTTTTTCTATAGGATCTATGACCTCTCCAGTCATGTGTATTTGGCTATGTTTACAATACCATGCATGAGTTCCTTCCCATTGAGGAGACCTTAATTCCAGTTAGGACACCTGGTGATTTCCTCCAAGAAAGAAGTGCCACTACTGCACCAATAGCAATAGTTTGCTGGGCCAGTCATTGTTTATTAGGCTTCACAGCTGGGTAGGACTATTGATTGGTTTTCTCCATTATGAATAAGTTTTTGTGTAGACATTTGTTTTCTGTTCTTGCAGAACTATCTGTGTGGGTAGGTGTGCATAGAGCATGTCAGAGGATAACTTGTAGGAGTCAGTTCTCTCCTTCTACCAAGTGGGTCCCAGGGATCAAACTCAGGCTGTCAGGCTTGGTGGCAATGGCCTTTACCCACAGAGCCATCTTGCTGGTCCTGGTCTTGGTTTCTGTGTATTTGTCTGCTTTTATCATAGCCATACTAGTAGACATGCAGCCCCTGGTTCTTTGATTTGTTTTATACCTTCTCTCCTCTCACTCAGTAGACCATGGCTTGCTAAATGTCTGTAATCATGCCTTAATCACCAGCAACATGACACAAGATTAAATGCAAGAGCCAAGTGTGAATCCTGCCTGTCTTATTCATAACATGTTCTGACACGCATCGTTCAGACTTTCTAAATCTGGATTCTTTCATCTGTAAAGTGAGAGTCCTTATTGGAGGGACAAAATGACAGCTGTACCTGGAACTGTGCCAGGCCCATGGTGATGTCTCAGTAATGGTTTGCTATAGTGGTCATGACCGTGGTATCCCCAGAGCTGAGGATCCAGGAACTGTTGAATGAATGTTTGTTAAATGAATCAGCAAATCCTTTGCTGTTGCTCAATTAGTCTTCTCTTCAGTTTCCATGAACCATTACCCCGGCTGCAAATTGATCACTCCCATGAGGAAGTACAGTCAGATCAATGTGAATGTTTCCCTGGGAGACTCGGATGTGGAAGCAATGATGTTTGTGTGCAGTGGGGATGGAATGGGAGAGGGGTATCCTACAAAAGGAGGAAGAATGAAAGAGCTTTGCTTTATCTGAGAGGAAAAACACTTCAAAAGGGGATGGGTTCAGGTGGCTGCCTCATAGAAGGTCCAGTCAGTGGCCCCAGGGAAGAGAACAGAACCCTGTCTACTCTTGACAATGGCAGGAAGGGCTCAAAAGCTCCCTGGGTCTGAAGGTCCAGGCAGTGAACTCTGTCCTCTTCTGCTTTCTGTGAGGGTGGCCAAGGCTAAGCAGGCTCCCATGGGGGCCACCACTGGGCAACTTGCCTTGGCTCCCAGGGCATCTCTAGACTCTGGCTCTTGCCACATCCCAAACATCCTATTGTGTGTTCTTTAAGCACACTGAGGATATTCCTTCATGTTTAGACAGCTCAACTGACTGAATTACTACTACCTCCCACCCCTCATCCCCTGAATAAAACACCATGAGGTGAGAAGCAGGTAGAGTTTAGAAGGAAGGAGGGGTGGTGTCATTCTGAGTTATAAGCTTGGGAAGGGCAAACTTCCTGAAGTCCTGGATGACTTCCCTGACCTGGGCTCTTGCCGAATCTCAGCCTTAGTCTCTTGAGGATAGACGCACCTACAGGGTCAGGTCCTAAGGATTCTACACCATCTTGGCCCTTAAGGACCAGCAGGAGGCCTCTAGCAATTCTGTAAAGGGCCCTGAACATCTATATTACTTAGGACACCAAATTCACCTTTCCTGTCTTAAAAATCTGAATCTCCCAAGTCAGGGTGGGAGGAAGTTAAAAGGGGAAGGTAACCAGGTAGACATAGTGACAGAAGCAGGTCCAAAAGGGCAGTGCCAGTGTTAAAGAAAAAATGCTTAATGACATTGATTTTTTTTTTCAATCCTGGGGATGGCACCCAAGGGCTCATGCTGCTAGGTAAATGTTCTACCACTGAACTATATCTCCAGCCCCATCAATGTACTTTGTGTGTGTGGATGTGTGTGTGTACATATGTGTAGAGGCCAGAAGTCAGTGCAGGTTTCTGTTTCCATTGCTCTCTCCCCTATTTATTTAGACAGGGTCTCAATATGCAGCACAGGCTGGGCTGGAACTTGCTAGGTAGACCAGCCTGGCTTCAAACTCTCAAAGATCCACCTGCCTCTGCCTCCCAAGTACTGGGGTTAAAGGCATGAGTCATTACACCTCACTAAAAAGGTATAGCCAGCCGGACCTCGAACTCCTGATCCTCCTGCCTCCACATCTTCAGCCATGTTCTATTGGCATGTGCCACCACAACTGGCTCCACCTTATTTTTTGAGACAGGGTCTCTCACTGAACCTGGAACTCATCAATTCAGCCAGGGTGGCCTATCAGCGAGCTCCAAAGATCCTTCTGTCTCTGCTCACCCCCGACACTGCAGTTGCCATGTGTGATGCCACCCAGATTTTACGTGGATGCTGGGGATCGGAACTCAGGCCCATAAGCCTATGCAGGACTTTACAGAGAGCCCTCCAATGGCACTTTAAAGCACAATAAATTGACATTAATAAGAGTCATTATGATAGGCATAGGTGTTGCAGCAATGGGATTTTGCAGGGGCAAAGAAACTGAACTCAACTCTTAATGTGGCATGGATACGTGGCTCTACCAAGGGAGCAGTGTCGGGGGACAGTGATCAAAATTACTAAGGGGATGCCGAGCATGGTGGTGCATGCCTTTGATCCCAGCATTTGGGAGGCAGAGGCAGGCAGATTTCTGTGAGTTTAAGGCCAGCCTGGTCTCCATAGCAAATTCAGGCCAGCTGTGTCTACAGGGAGACCCTGTCTCAAATACCAAAAAAAAAAAAAAAAAAAGAGAAAAAGAAAAAAGAAATTACTAAGGGGCCACCAAATATAAGGAAGATTCTGACTAAATTAATAGAATCCATGCTGAAAACAGGCCATGTGATTGATCAGATATCCCTGGAGGATAGTAGAGGAAGAGTAATTGTGGTACTGTGGGTATCACATAATAAGAGTTGGGGGTTTGGGGCCAGTAAGATGATTAAGAAGATGCTTACCGCTAAGCCTAATGATACAAGGTCAATCTCTGGAACCAACTTAGTGGAAGGAGAGAAATAACTCTTGCAAGTTTTCTCCTGACTTCCACGTGAACACCATAGTATGCATGTGTGCACGCACACACACACGTACACACATGCACACACACACACACATGCTCACACACAATAACTAAATAAATTAATAAATAAATAATAAATAAATAAATGTAAAAAAAGAAATTAAGGATGAGGGTTGTTGATAAACCAACTGGTTAAACCTTGGCTAAGACTGGTTTTCCACAAGTAAGTGCATAAGTGGGCCTAGGAGAAGGCGCGGGACACTGACTAAAGTTTAGCCAAAGAATCTTGTCAGTTGCCAGGTGGGAACACAGGCCCAGCATTGTTAGACTTTCCTGTTTTTCAAGCAAAGCAAGAAATCCAGGTATTTTAAAATGTGAACTATCTGGATTTATTTAGAGTTACATAATAATTAGTGATTGTTTAAATGTGATGTAAGGCCAAACAAAATGCACCCATGGGCTGCAAGTTTGCAGCTGGAGTTAAATGTGAGGTTGTGTCTTATTTGTGGGTTAACTTGCTCCAATAGGAATCCTCTGGTTGGAATTTTCATCTTGCCAGTGTGCTAAAACTGTTCTATATCTGCCACTTGGCATTAATTTGCTGCCATAAACAATGCTCAAAGGGATAGAGAACATGGATGGACTGCTGGACAGATGGGTATGTCGGGCTCCGACATATGGGGGGCCTCGGGACCAGCCGAGAGCCTGCTCCCCTCTGGGGCTGAGCGGGATGATGAGTGCGCAGCTCAAAAGACAAACGCAGAGTCAGGTGCTGAGTCAGAGCAGAAACACACTTTATTGTAGCAAGCGCGGATATTTAAAGGCAAAATCATAAGGCGGGAAGTCCCAACCATGACTGGCAGGTACCTCCTGAATTACCAACCTATTAGTTGAGAGGTCACGCCTACTGCACGCCAAGAATGAGGAAGGACCAGGTAGAGCCAATCCTATACTGATGATAGGTCTCTTTGTTCCTCCCTCCCCTCCGACCTGTGCCGGGCGCCATCTTGGCGAGAATCGAAAGTGACCAGACAGGCGACAGGCGGGCCCACTCTAGGTCAGGCTGCGGAAGTGTCTCGGAAATCACAGGCTCAAGGTGCTGCTATACCAAGCAGCCCCGATATGGGTAGATGGATGGATAGATGGATAGATGGGTGGGTGGGGGGGTGAGTGGATGAGTGGATGGTTACAAGAGTGGATAGAAGGATGGGTGGGTGATGATGGATGGAAGAATGGATAGATGAATGGATGGATGGATAGATGGATGGGTGGGTGAATGGATGGAGAGATAGGTTGAATGGATGAATAGATGGATAGGTAGATGGCTGGGTGGATGAATGGGTAGATGGATAAATGTATGGGTAAGTGGGTAGATGGATGGATGTTTGGATAGATAGATGGGTGGATGAATATGTAGGTAAGTGAATAGATAGCTGGATAGGTGAGTGCATGGGTAGGCAAATGGATGAATAGATGACGTATCCTTTAGAGATATATTCTGAGGTATTAACAATGCAATAATGTGATGTCTAGGAGTACCTCAGAATCATATATGGAATTGAATGAAAGTATAGGTGAATCCAGGTTGACTATGAGATAATCTGAATCTGAGTGATGGTATGCGGAGGTTCCTTGATATTTTTGCTTTCTGTTATGCCTAGAAGTTGCCATACTAAGAATGTTTTTTTTTCATGTTCTGGTCTGCTAGAGATGCTTTCTAAGACATGCATAGGTTAAGCCATATCCTGCTTTGGACTTAGCTTATAATGTTCAGCTAATTTTTTAAATTTTTATTTATTATTTTTAATGTGTATGAGTGTATTGCCTGCATGTGAGTGCACCTGTGTCATGCAATGCCGTGGAGGTCAGAAGAGGGCTTCAGATTCCCCTGGAAGTGGAGTTAAGGACGGTTTATATCTTCCATGTGGGTGCTGGGAATCGAACCCGGATCCTCTGCAAGAGCAGTCAGTGCATTCAACTGCTGAGCCATCTCTCCAGCCCCGATCAGCTAAATTTTTTTTTTTTTTTTACAAGTAGAGGTATAGACAAAGAGCATTTGGCAAAAGTTTATAATTACTACGGTTGGATGAGGGATACATGGAGAATAATTCATTACTCTGAAGTGGCCGATAATTTCTACAATACTTTAATTAATTAATTAATTAATTAATTTTTGTCTTTTTGAGACAGGGTCTCCCTGTAGCACCAGCTGGCCTGGAGCTCACTATGTAGATCAGGCTAGCCTTGAACACGGAGATCCGCCTGCCTCTGCCTCCTGAGTACTGGGATTAAACGTGTGTGCCACCACGCCCAGCTTTACAGTATTTTTGTAAAGTTGCATGAAAGTGAGGGCTCCTGTTTTCTAGGCAGCATGGAGTCGTGTACTTGACACTTAGGTGGATTCTCCATCAGAGTGACAGTGATAGTGGCACTGACAGTGACAGTCATAGTGGCAGTAACAGTGATAGTGATAGTGACAATGGCAGTGACAGTGACAGTGATAGTGACAGTGACAATGGCAGTGACAGTGATAGTGACAGTGACAGTGATAGTGACAGTGATAGTGACAGTGACAGTGATAGTGACAGTGATAGTGACAGTGACAGTGATAGTGACAGTGATAGTGACAGTGACAGTGATAGTGACAGTGATAGTGACAGTGACAGTGATAGTGACAGTGATAGTGACAGTGACAGTGATAGTGACAGTGATAGTGACAGTGACAGTGATAGTGACAGTGATAGTGACAGTGACAGTGATAGTGACAGTGATAGTGACAGTGACAGTGATAGTGACAGTGATAGTGACAGTGACAGTGATAGTGACAGTGATAGTGACAGTGACAGTGATAGTGACAGTGATAGTGACAGTGACAGTGATAGTGACAGTGATAGTGACAGTGACAGTGATAGTGACAGTGATAGTGACAGTGACAGTGATAGTGACAGTGATAGTGACAGTGACAGTGATAGTGACAGTGATAGTGACAGTGACAGTGATAGTGACAGTGATAGTGACAGTGACAGTGATAGTGACAGTGATAGTGACAGTGACAGTGATAGTGACAGTGATAGTGACAGTGACAGTGATAGTGACAGTGATAGTGACAGTGACAGTGATAGTGACAGTGATAGTGACAGTGACAGTGATAGTGACAGTGATAGTGACAGTGACAGTGATAGTGACAGTGATAGTGACAGTGACAGTGATAGTGACAGTGATAGTGACAGTGACAGTGATAGTGACAGTGATAGTGGCAGTGACAGTGACAGTGGCAGTGATAGTGATAGTGACAGTGACAGTGACAGTGACAGTGACAGTGGCAGTGGCAATGACAGTGACAGTGACAGTGGCGGTGACAGTGACAGTGATAGTGACAGTGATAGTGACAGTGACAGTGATAGTGACAGTGGCAGTGATAGTGAGAGTCACAGTGATAGTGATAGTGACAGTGACAGTGAGAGTGACAGTGACAGTGGCAGTGGCAATGACAGTGACAGTGACAGTGGCGGTGACAGTGACAGTGATAGTGACAGTGATAGTGACAGTGACAGTGATAGTGACAGTGGCAGTGATAGTGAGAGTCACAGTGATAGTGATAGTGACAGTGACAGTGACAGTGACAGTGACAGTGATAGTGACAGTCACAGTGATAGTGACAGTGGCAGTGATAGTGAGAGTCACAGTGATAGTGATAGTGACAGTGACAATGACAGTGACAGTGGCAGTGGCAGTGACAGTGATAGTGACAGTGACAGGGATAGTGGCAGTGACAGTGACAGTGATACTGGCAGTGACAGTGACAGTGGCAGTGACAGTGACAGTGGCAGTGATAGTGAGAGTGACAGTGGCAGTGACAGTGGCAGTGACAGTGGCAGTGAGAGTGACAGTGACGGTGGCAGTGGCAGTGACGGTGGCAGTGATGGTGACGGTGGCAGTGACAGTGGCAGTGACAGTGACAGTGGCAGTGACAGTGACAGTGGCAGCGATAGTGATAGTGGCAGTGATAGTGATAGTGACAGTGATAGTGACAGTGACAGTGGCAGTGATAGTGACAGTGACAGTAATAGTGACAGTGACAGTGACAGTGACAATGATAGTGGCAGTGATAGTGACAGTGACAGTGATAGTGACAGTGGCAGTGATGATGATAGTTATAGTGATAGTGACAGTGAGAGTGATAGTGACAGTGACAGTGGCAGTGATAGTGATAGTGACAGTGGCAGTGACAGTGATAGTGGCAGTGATAGTGATAGTGACAGTAATAGTGATAGTGACAATGAAAGTGACAGTGATAGTTATAGTGATAGTGACAGTGATAGTGACAGTGACAGTGATAGTGGCAGTGATAGTGATAGTGACAGTGGCAGTGACAGTAACAGTGATAGTGGCAGTGATAGTGATAGTGACAGTGGCAGTGACAGTGGCAGTGACAGTGACAGTGATAGTGGCAGTGATAGTGACAGTGACAGTAATAGTGATAGTGAAAGTGACAGTGATAGTGGCAGTGATAGTGATAGTGACAGTGGCAGTGACAGTAACAGTGATAGTGGCAGTGATAGTGATAGTGACAGTGGCAGTGACAGTAACAGTGATAGTGGCAGTGATAGTGATAGTGACAGTGGCAGTGACAGTAACAGTGATAGTGGCAGTGATAGTGATAGTGACAGTGGCAGTGACAGTAACAGTGATAGTGGCAGTGATAGTGATAGTGACAGTGGCAGTGACAGTAACAGTGATAGTGGCAGTGATAGTGATAGTGACAGTGGCAGTGACAGTAACAGTGATAGTGGCAGTGATAGTGATAGTGACAGTGGCAGTGACAGTAACAGTGATAGTGGCAGTGATAGTGATAGTGACAGTGGCAGTGACAGTGACAGTGACAGTGACAGTGACAGTGATAGTGATAGTGGCAGTGGCAGTGGCAGTGACAGTGACAGTGGTAGCGATAGTGAGAGTGACAGTGATAGTGACAGTGATAGTGGCAGTGACAGTGACAGTGGCAGTGGCAGTGACAGCGATAGTGATAGTGGCAGTGGCAGTGGCAGTGACAGTGACAGTGGTAGCGATAGTGAGAGTGACAGTGATAGTGACAGTGATAGTGATAGTGGCAGTGGCAGTGACAGCGGCAGTGACAGTGACAGTGATAGTGGCAGTGACAGTGATAGTGATAGTGGCAGTGATAGTGATAGTGACAGTGGCAGTGACAGTGGCTGTGACAGTGATAGTGGCAGTGATAGTGACAGTGACAGTGATCGTGGCAGTGTCTGTGTCAGTGGCAGTGACAGTGATAGTGACAGTGACAGTGGCAGTGATAGTGGCAGTGACAGTGACAGTGGCAGTGGCAGTGAGAGTGAGAGTGACAGTGGCAGTGGCAGTGGCAGTGACAGTGGTAGTGGCAGTGATGGTGACGGTGACAGTGACAGTGGCAGTGACGGTGATGGTGGCAGTGACAGGGACAGTGGCAGTGACAGTGGCAGTGACAGTGGCAGTGACAGTGGAAGTGACAGTGACAGTGACAGTGATAGTGATAGTGGCAGTGACAGTAATAGTGACAGTGGCAGTGACAGTGATAGTGGCAGTGATACTGACAGGGACAGTGGCAGCGATAGTGATAGTGACAGTGATAGTGGCAGTGACAGTGATAGTTATAGTGATAGTGACAGTAATAGTGATAGTGACAGTGACAGTGAGAGTGATAGTGACAGTGACAGTGACAGTGATAGTGGCAGTGATAGTGATACTGACAGTGGCAGTGACAGTGACAGTGATAGTGGCAGTGATAGTGATAGTGACAGTAATAGTGATAGTGACAATGAAAGTGACAGTGATAGTTTTAGTGATAGTGACAGTGACAGTGGCAGTGATAGTGATAGTGGCAGTGACAGTGATAGTGGCAGTGACAGTGATAGTGACAGTGATAGTGGCAGTGATAGTGGCAGTGATAGTGGCAGTGACAGTGATAGTGATAGTGACAGTGAAAGTGACAGTGATAGTTATAGTGATAGTGACAGTGATAGTGATGGTGACAGTGACAGTGATAGTGGCAGTGACAGTGATAGTGACAGTGATAGTGGAAGTGACAGTGATAGTGACAGTGGTAGTGACAGTGACAGTGATAGTGGCAGTGACAGTGGAAGTGACAGTGACAGTGGCAGTGGCAGTGGCAGTGACAGTGATAGTGATAGTGGCAGTGACAGTGACAGTGACAGTGATAGTGGCAGTGACAGTGATAGTGATAGTGGCAGTGATAGTGATAGTGACAGTGGCAGTGACAGTGGCTGTGACAGTGATAGTGGCAGTGATAGTGACAGTGACAGTGATCGTGGCAGTGTCTGTGTCAGTGGCAGTGACAGTGATAGTGACAGTGACAGTGGCAGTGATAGTGGCAGTGACAGTGACAGTGACAGTGACAGTGACAGTGACAGTGGCAGTGACAGTGATAGTGATAGT
>NW_008347313.1:0-1412 GCF_000622305.1 Nannospalax galili
CTTCACTTTTTTGATTGTTTCTTTTGCTGTACAGAAGCTTTTTAATTTAATCAAGTCCCACTTGTTGATTGCTGACCTTAATTTCTGAGCAACTTCTGTCTGATTTAGAAAATCCTTTCCTACATCTATATCCTGTAAATTACTGCCAATATTTTCTTCTAATAGTTTCAGGGTTTCCAGTTTCACATTGAGGTCTTTGATTCATTTGGAGTTGACTTTTGTGCAAGATGAAAGATAAGGATCTAGTTGCATTCTTCTACAGGTGGAGATGAAGTTTTGCCAGCACCATTTGTTGAAGAGGTTGTCTTTCCTCCATTGTGTGTTCTTGGACCTTTGTCAAATATCAGGTGGCTGAAATTGTATGTACTGGGGTTTGGGTCTTCAATGATGTTCCACTGATCTATGTGTCTATTTTTGTGCCAGTACCATGCTGTTTTTATGACTATAGCTCTGTGGTATAGAAATCTGGTATAGTAATCCCCCCAGTGTTACTCTTTGTGCTCAGGGTTGCTTTGGCTATCTGGGGTCTTTTGTGCCTCCATATGAATTTAAGTATGCATTTTTCTAATTCTGTGAATGTCATGAGGATTTTGATTGGGATTGAAATTTAATCTACATTTTGCTTTTGGTAGGATGGTCATTTTCCCAATATTAATTCTTCTAATCCATGAGCATGGGAGGTCCTTCCATCCCCTAGTATCTTCCTCAATCTCTTTCTTAACAATTTAAAATAATCATTGTAGAGATCTTTGGTATCTTTGGTCAGATTTATTTCAAGATATTTTAATTTTTTTGTAGCAATGGTGAATGGGAGCATTTCCCTGTATCCTTTCTCCAACTGCTTATTATTGGTATATAGAAAGGCTACTGATTTTTGTAGATTGATTTTATAACCTGCCACTATACTGAAAGTGTTGATCAGTTTTAGGAGTTTCCTGGTGGAACTTTTGGAATCTCTTAGGTATAGTATCATGTCATTTGCAAAAAGGGATAATTTGACCTCTAATTTTCCAATTAATATTCCTTTAATTTCCTTCTCTTGTCTTATTGCTCTAGCAATAGTTTCAAGCACTATATTGAAAAAGAATGGAGATAGTGTGCATCTTTGTCTGGTTCCTAATTTTAATGGTAATAGTTCCATTTTTTTGTGTTTTTTACTATTTTGGTGGTGTGTATTAGTTTTTATGTAGTTGGATGTAGGGAAGGCTGTTATTGATGATGCATAAATAAGACGAGTGTAGAAGTAGAGGTTTAGTAGGGCTATTATTGTTATTGATAGGGCTATGAAGATGCAGTTGTTTTTTGTTAGTTCGATGATAATTATCCATTTGGGTAGGAATCCTGTGAGGGGTGGTAATTATACTTGCATATATTGAACCATCCCTGCATCTCTGGAATAAAGCCTACTTGAT
>NW_008347314.1:0-1549 GCF_000622305.1 Nannospalax galili
GATCAGGAGCATTGGGACTTTCCTTGATTTCTGTTAGTAACATGCTAAAGTTGTATAAATATTTTGACTCGCCTGGAAAATGATGGTATCTCTGTCTCTTTCGCGATGCAGACAGGGAGGATGGAGACTGGGTCATCTGGATTACATATTTTGTACCTGAGGTTGGAATTATACAAAAAATATGCTATGTTAAACCTGTGACCAAAAAACAGCATGAAGGGATCTACAATGAAGAATTCTGACCACAGTGGTTTAAGCAATCCCCACTGCCACACTTTCTAAGATAGGATCCAGAGTAACAGGAACACCAGAAAGTCAGTGGAAACATTCGTGTTATGTGCTGTGACTGGGGAAGTTTCTTGAGTGTAGTGTAACTAACATTTAAGGAACCACTTAAACTATTAAAGTGAGGAGAATGTAGAGGACTTAATCCTAGATTTCTGCTATCCTTATAAAATGAAAACATTGAGTTTCAGAGACACTGTGGGAAAAAAACATCGAAGATCTTAGAAAATGGTCATCTATAAACCAATGAGAGTGATCTAGGAAGGAAGGGTGCCAAAGATGTACTGATCTCCCTCAAAGTATGCACAGTAATGGCACAATTTGTCAGTGACAGTCAAGTCAATATTTTCTTAGTCTTTGCTATTTTAGTCCTAGAAAATCCGAAACAATTGTTCAATGCTAACATGAAATAAGAAGAAAACCTACTTTTTAAAAAATTCATTCTGTTGATCTCCCTCAAAGTATGCACAGTAATGGCACAGTTCGTCAGTGATTGTCAAGTCAATATTTTCTTAGTTTTGCTATGGTAGTCCTAGAAAATCAGAAACAATTGTTCAATGCTAACATGAAATAAGAAGAAAACCTACTTTTTAAAAAATTCATTCTGTAAAGTAACTGGTGTACTATCTTCAAAACAAAATGATCTTAATACAAAGGAAAAGTTAATCAATTATTCTGGGCAGGAGACTCCAGAGGTCTTACAAGGAGCACAGGGTGAGTCTGGATCCATTTGGAACAAGAATCAGAAATACTTTGTCTTGTTTAAACAGATATGGTGACTGAAGGGAACACTGCATACACGAATGCATTCGATGTTCTCAGCTTGACTGTGGACAAGATCTTGATGTCTTGACTACCAGGTCATGACAAACTATCACTTAGATCTGTGAATAAAACAAACCCTTTTATCTTGCTTGCATCAGAGGTTTTTATTACAGCCGTAGGAAAAGAAAAAGGACAAGAATTTTTCAGAGAAGAAGTGCTGTTCCTGTGATAAACATGATAATGTAGTTCTGGGACCATCAGGAATGTTTTATGAATGGAATGCAGAAGAGTTCAGAACCTAATGGACCACTATGGTGGGAAGACAGTATTGCTGAGAAAAAGTCAGTGGAGATCTGGCTCAAGATTTCTCAGAGGAGAACAAGTTTTCTATCAAGCACTGGG
Source organism: Nannospalax galili (assembly GCF_000622305.1). Lineage (NCBI taxonomy): Eukaryota > Metazoa > Chordata > Mammalia > Rodentia > Spalacidae > Nannospalax > Nannospalax galili. Next base: position 1,453 of record NW_008347314.1, read on the forward strand.
CTTGTGTCCATTCATATGACATTTTTGCAAGGGATCCGCTTCATTCTGCCTGTGCCCTAAGAATCTGAATGAAGTTTAATTTTTAAAAAAGATGATT
>NW_008347314.1:2448-5634 GCF_000622305.1 Nannospalax galili
GTCTCACACACTTAGAGATTATTGTCTTTTAATTGAGTTTTTTCTCTACATATTTTTATTATTCGATCATCTTTATGTCCTCTATTACCATGAACTTCGTTTCTGATTCTGTTCATAAAAGCTGAATACACAGTTCCAGAAGTTTACTCTTTCTTGAATGGCCTTTCTGGGACAAATTTATATAGCATAGACATTTTGCCATATCAGAATTTTAAGAATGAGGATTGTAATGGACAATCCCTCTCAGTGTGTGAGACATCAAATGGTAATGTCTATGGATTGTATTTTAGTCATTTATCCACCTGACACAAGCTTAAATACTTTGGATGCAATTTGTGCAATGACATACGTTTATGTAATAAATAGTGGAATACCTTCCTTGTCATTTATTGAGTTGCATGGTATTCAGATTGTTACGTTTTCATTTGTATGTTTTGCTGGAACCTACTGCATTGTTTCCATCTCTCTATGGCTGTGGAAGGAAGTATCTGTGTGAATATCTCTATGTAAACTTGCTCCACCAAAAGCCACAAGGATATCCTCAGTCACAGCCCCTTCGGATGTTAACAAGACTCTATAATTCGAAACCTGGTTCTATGATTAAGGGTTTGGAGCTCAGATTTCCTGTCTGCACTCCTTGGTATGCAGCCTGGTGGACAGTTTTCTACTTCCATGAGTAGGACACTCACTGGGGGCCTATACTGTGGAAAACCTTTAAACACGGTCTTTCATGTGAAGTCAGCCCTTCTGCTCAGCTCTCAGAGAAGATCCAAGGTAGCTGAGAGGATGCTGGAAGGACTGTGAAGGAATGTGAAGGAATTCTCATATGTTTCTAACCTTAGGAGTAGTTTTCAGATTACCAGTTTCCATGCAAAATACACTGTGAAAGATTAGAAATATCCAATGTTTCTTTGTCTTTTTACATAATAACAGAAGCAACTTAGAATTTCAATGCAATGTCAATACAATTCTCTTGGTATTTGTCACTGATATAGAAAACGACATCCTAAAATTCATAATGAAGCAGTGGTTTTTTAAACCCTTGATAACTGAAGCAATCCTCAGTGTGGTATGTTGGATAAGTGTCCCCACAGGCTCCAAGAATATGGACATTTTCTTCCCATTTGGTGACACTGAATTGGAAGGTTTTCAGAGGTGTGACCTTGCTGGAAGAAGCTCATCATGTCCCTGGGAGTAGACTTTGGAAGTTCTTAAGCCTTGCCAGTTTTCCTGATTTCCTATCTCTCTCTGCTTCCTGTGCCTGGTTAAAGATGTGGTTGTTTGGCTTCCTGCTCTGGCTAATATCTGCAGCCATGACTCCCAGCAATTATAGACTCCTAACCCTCTGTAACTGTGATTGAAAAAAACTCTTCTTTCTTTAAGTTGCCTTGGTGTCTTATCACAGCAATTGAAAGATAACCAATTTAAAAGATCAATGTTGGACAGATTATCACACCACATTTCAAACAATATTACAGAATAAGACTAACAAAAGCAACATGCTACTGGTATAAAACAGATATGTAAATCTATAGAAAACCCAAACTGGAGACCCAAACGGAAATGCATATTATTATAGCCACTTGCTAGTTACAAAGTTTTAACAAAGACACATTGGAGATAAGAGAGCATCTTCAACAAAAAATACTGGGAAAAGTCGATGTCTACATGTAGAACTACAAAATTGTACCTATGTCTATCACCATGCACAAATGGATCAATGTCAAATCTGCAACACTGAAATTGCTAGAAATAGTTTGGGCATAATCCGACAAACTATAGGTGCAGGAAAGGAATTTCTGAATCAGATTTCCTTCATTCAGAAATTAAGACCAACAGCTGACAAATGGGATTTCATTAATCTAATGATTTTAAGAGAAGAAGAAATAATCACATGAAGAGAGATTCCCCAGAATGGGAAATAATCATTGTGAGTAATAAATCTGACAACACATCCACATTCAGAGTACACAAAGAACTCAAAAACAAAGATTTAAGAATATAAATGATCAAATTATACATTGGGCCTGTGATCTGAACAGAGAGCTCTTAAAGAAAAAAATATAAATGACTAAGAAATCGCTTTTAAAAAATAATACAAGAGAACAACAGCTGTTAAAGCAAGAAGATAGTTTTAAAACAAGAAGTGATCAAGGGCTTAAATAGACTCATAATAAATAAGGAATTCAAAACAAAAATACAAAGCCTCACAACCAAAAACACCAGGCCCGGATGGATTCAGATTAGAATGTTATCAGGCTTTCAGAGAAGATCTGCAACCATTACTACTTAAAGTATTCAAAAAGATAGAAATGAATGGGATTGTAACTGATCCAGGATTTCTCATCCCAATCAATGCTCAATTCCAGGGAAATCCCACTCCACTGAAGTGGAGAAAGAAACAGTTATTCATACTGAGTTAATTGCTTATAACTTTGCTGCTAAAGTTTGCATCCTGATAAGCTGTAGAATGCAAAAGCAGATTTCAGTGAGTTTCCCAACCAATAACTAGAGCAGTCTGTTGATGAGACATTTTGCTTTTGGCATATGAATACTGATGTATATGCTAGTTACACATATTATGAAGAAATATTTTGTCAGTTTTGTATATCTGAACTAAATACTTGTCCCTGTAATAGTGGCTTTGTTTTGTTTGGTTAAAACAATACTTTCAAGCCTAGAGAGCTCATGAAGAATTGGAGTTTGCTTTGCTCATAGTTTTGGAGAAAAAGGACTTAATCATTGGAGGCCCCATAGTTTCAAACTCCTGTGAATACCTCATGAATTTTTCCAATATGTATGGTGTAAACAAGGTGAAGGTCTTGAGAGAAGGACCTATATTTGTTGACAGGATTCCATATATGAATGCATTTTAGGCACATGGTTTATTCCAGTAATAACTCCCCTTCCCCACATATTGACTATTGACTGTTAGAGCTTTGATATGAACTGTCTCTAAAGCCTTATCAATTGAACATTTGTTTATTACCTAGTGTAGCTAAATTACCTAGTGTAGATAAATCATTGATAAGCAATTGAATCAAGCTGGTTCTTTACTAATGTAAGGATTAGTGCATTCACAGTTTGATTTCAATAGTATGTGAATCTCTTCAGAGATAATAGGTCACTGTTCACTGTCATTGAATACTATCATCTATCTATCATCTATCTATCTATCTATCTATC
>NW_008347314.1:5693-10919 GCF_000622305.1 Nannospalax galili
CCATGAAAAGAGCATCTTTCCTCCACCCTCTCTACCATATTTCAAATCAGCAGTTGAACAATTGTCCATAGTTTAAAGCTTGTGAAACTGAATTGTAGGAGTCTTTCCTCTTTTAAACTTATTCCCTCACATACTGAATCACAATGGTGGAAATGTGACTTAACACTTCCTCTAGAGCAGAATAAAAAATCATGATGCAGATAGATGAAACAGATGGGTGGAAGAAATTTATGATTCATGGTTTTTTAATCTGTGCAATTTAAGTTCACAGGGATATTTTCCTATGAATTTATCATTCACTTCATGACACAGAGCTCTTATCTAGGGACATATTGATTTTGTGACCTAGGAAATGGAATTACTGCTTAAATAATTTCACTTACCTAAGAATAACTGGTTAAGAGAAATAAAGACTTTTTTTCATTTTCTTCATTTTTCTTCCTATTTTCTCTTCTCTTCCTTTCCCTACTTTTTATACCTATTTGTTCTTCAGACTGGGTCTCATTTGGTTCATGATAGTTTGTAAGGGAGGCCTAGAAATCTTGATGTTCCTCTATCAACATTCTACGTGCCAAGATTTTAAGCATGTGCCACCATGCCTGGCTTATGTGGTGTTGGTCTGTATAAACGATTCTGTTCTTAAAAAATAATTCTTGATGGATTTTAAAACATTGTGTGGGATTATGTGATACACTTCGAGTTCCATTCATGGCATATCTATCCACTCATTCAAATGTTGTGCTTGTATACATTATTATATAAGAATTAATTAGAATTCAGAGATATCTCATAAGAATAAATATTTATATATTATTTTAGACTGAGTACCCTCGACACAAGGCTGTAATTGCAATCAGCATATTAAAGACATGTAAAAAAACCAGTGAGGTAAGAAGCAAGGTGAGAGAGGAAATGGAGATGGAGAAAATGGCCTGTTAGCATGTGAGCTACAGATTGGATAATTAGAGCTGCAGCCTGAAATGAAGCACCAAATGCCTGAGTGTTTCTGCAGCTCTGAGGAAGGAGCTGGTCTCTCCAGCCCACACTTCTCCCATGCTCTGTTGACAGCTGGTCCTTGGGATGCTCATTTCAGGGGATTTTTCTCACAGGGAACCCTATTCAAATGCCATCGTCCCTGGACATCCACTCTGCACAATCAATATCATGACTCTTTGGGGAACACCTTACCGGCCCAATTTTGGCTGCTGCACGCACATGTGGAGCTTCCATATGGGAGGTGATCCAAAAAATTCAACAAAAATTAATTAAAGTGTTAAATTGGTGCTTGTCAGACATAACCTCTATCTTTGAAGAGGGTGGCTCATGTTAAATCAGGCGAGAGTACAGGAACAGGAATCTTAGACTTCTAAAGAACACAAGGAATGGACTTGTACAATTGCATGCAGAGACAGGAAAGGACTTCATATTCTTCTGATGAGAACTGAGATGGCTGGTCAATTTATGTGGTGTTTATTGGTAAAAACATTGATATATGCAGGAACAAAATCTGAATTGCCCTGAGTTAGGAGGCCTACTCCTTACATAAAAAATCATAATTCTTCTTTTCTTTATAAGTTTTTATTCACCCAAAAAGTAGAATGGTACCAGAACAAACAGGAATTTACTATTCGCTAGTCATATCCACATGCACTAACAAAAGGAGGGAATAAGGTTTGCTCTGATTTCTGGGATTGTTTGGGAGGACATTCCACTGTCCTTGTTGGAAGTGAGGAAGAAAATGATATAAAGGAAGTAGTAAAAATACCTGATTCCTCATTGGATCAGATACTGAAGTTGCGCTTTCTCCCATGGATAGAATATGTTCTCTGCGGACAAATCTTTGCTACTTTTGTCTGTCTTGGACACCTGGGGGACACTTGGCCTGTGCTGACTCTAAGAGATGAGATCAACCAAATCCCACAGCTGTGTCAAACACTCATTTCTTGGTAATTTGCATATGATATGGACACACCCCACTGCCCTGAGGACTTATACTAGTCTGTTTACACACTGAGTATTAGTTCCTGTCAGGACACAGCATGGACATGAGGGACAACACTCAGCTCCTGGGGCTTCTGCTGCTCTGGTTCTCAGGTAGGGAAGGGAAGCAGTGGGGACTTTTGTTGCCAGTTTGGCCAGAGCTGTAGGAAGTTTTAAGAGTCATCCTGTTCAGTATTATTCAGTGTATATTCATTGTATATTTTTCCTATCAGGTGTGAGATGTGACACCCTAATGACTCAGTCTCCATCCTTGCTGTCTGCATCTCTGGGAAACAAAGTTACCATCACTTGCAAGGCCAGTGAGAACATTGCTAATTTGTTAGCTTGGTATCAGCAGATACCAGGGAAAGTGCCTAAACTCCTGATTTATGGTGCATCCAATCTGGAAACTGGGATCCCATCAAGGTTCAGTGGCAGTGGATTTGGTACAGATTTCACTCTCACCATCAGTAGGCTGGAGCCTGAAGACATTGGCACTTACTTCTGTCAACAGTACATTAATACCCCTCCCACAGTGATTCAAGTCATAACACAAACCTCATAGGAAGCTCGAGTTCAAGCCTCTGTGGCCCAGCTGCTCTGGTTGGTTTATGCAACCACAGCATTTCCAGATGAAGCCAATTTTGTAAAGTTTCTGGGAGGTTTTTGAAGGAAAGTGTCAGTGAGTCTGTTCTGCATCTCAAATCTCTTTCCTCCTCTCCAGTCTCAGAAACACAGAAGGGACATTCCTCTCCTGAATTAATACAGGATTCAAATCTTGACATATGCAATACCTAGTTTTGATATAATTGGTACTCGTTCCCATTCACCAAAAAAGGAGTCCATATAGTCATTGAATTTAGGAAAGTTTCAAAGATTCTTAGTGCAGTTAATTATAGTCTCATCTACTTTCATTAACTGTGCTGTTAGGAATGTTAACAATACAAATCCGGGCTCTTTGGAGCTCCCATAATGCACCTCTGCTTTCAGTTATTAGAGTCTACCTCTTACCCTGTGATCCTCAGATATGTTTGGGAACCCCAAGGTTTGGTTTCTGATGCTGTCAGCTTACTTACCTCTCTACGTGATTAGTTTTATATTGTCATCTCTCTCCAAGTATATGACTTCTAAATCTCTTGTAAGGTCCCTCATTTGAGTAAATCTATGGAAAATCAATGGGAAGGGATTCTGACCTATCCTGATGCTACTAAGTATTTTAGTAGTGCACCCTGCTTTCTAAATTGAGAAATGTCTGCTATTACTTAAGCTAGTACAAGTTCTGAAAACTGATTATGATAACGAAATATTCAAAACATTTGAAAACACCTCTTGAATCTAGGAAATATAAAATAAAAATGATTGTAATTTAAACAATTCATTCAACTCATGTGGCCCTCAGCATTTGCACAGCCCTAAGTGAGTAGGAAGGATTTTTACGGGAGGCAGATTTGAGCTGTGTCTGAGTCAGGACCAATTGTGACCTCCTTAAGGGTTGACAGGCACAGGAGGAAGAAAGTGTCCAGACACTAATAAGAATAGGGCTGTTCTCTGCAGAAAGGGTTTCAACACAGATGATTAAGAACATCTTTAGTAACTTTGTGCCTCCTGCAAGACAATGGTGACAGAACAATCCAGAAAGGAAACCCCTATCAGAGCCCTCCTATGTGAGCCACTGTATCACATTTATGATGAGCATAAATCACATTGATAACAATTTGTATGATTAGCAAAGTGAAGTGATTATTGTGTATGGTGAAGTGTATGGATTTATTCATAGACAGATGTATATACAGATGATAAATACATGAATAGATATAGATATTGATTTTAATGCATAGGAAGAGAAGGACACAAAATATCAGGTGCTTCTGGATGCTAAAAATACTGGAAAAAGCACTTTGGGGATGTAAATTCAGCACATTATCTGTCAAGGTTACCCTAGATTAATTTTGTCCAAAATGGAATCATAAGTGCCTTTATAAATTAGTGATCCTGAGAGAAATTTTATCACAGACCGAATACAAGAAGGGAAGTTAACCAATGAAGACAGAGAAAAAGTGATATGGACACATGGAATGGAGCTGCAGCCTCCACAAGCTGTAAAGGAGACAAGGGAAAGGTCTTCTGACAGCTGTGGAGGGAGCCCTGCCTGCTCCCACCCAAAGGTTGCTCAGGGATATTTATCCCACCATTCTACCTGAAATATTGTGAGAGACTCATTTACTGAGTGATTTAGCTTTTTATCACTTTGCTGCCTTTTTTATTTCAAATTTCAAAAATTTCATACAATGTATTTAGATAACCCCCATTAAAACTCCTTACTACCCACTACTGGCTACATGTGTCCATCTTCTGGAGTATGGTTAACCTACCAAGAGTCATAATCTTTCCAGCAGCCATTAGTTTCCAATAATTAGTTCTGAAGGTAAGGTAGAGATTTCTTCCTAACTTTCCAATGTCTATGTGGGGAATTTTTCTGCATTGACCTTATTTGGATCTTGTGTAGCCTGTAACCATTCCTGTGCATTTGTGTGAGTAACTGCTCTGCAGTCTGAAAAACTCCATTACTTTGAGGTCATCCACTACCTCTGGCTACTGCCATTTTCTACCATTTTTTCACCAATAATCCTCAACCCTTGGGAGATAAAAGTTTGATAAAAATATCCCATTCATGAATAATCACTGTGAAAACTCTTATTCTTGGTACATTGGTCAGTTGTAGGTTTCTGTATTTATCAGCGTCTTGTTGCATAAGAAAGCTTCTCAGGTGAGATTTGAGAGATGGAGTAATCTTTAGGCAAAACAAATTAATTATTAGGGTTTTCGTTAATATTATATCTATTTAGCAGAATAATGGTATTAGGAGCTCCTCTACAGCCTGAGGCCTCCGTAGTCACATGTCCATAAGAGTAATCTCAATGTCAAGTATGTGCTCTGTCTTATGAAGTGAAACTTAAATTTATTTTTCCAGACTCCAGCTCTACTTCCATATCTGGGGATTCTTGTCTCTGTATGGAGACATAGCTTGGTTTGAATTCCACTTCGGACACTTTCTTACTGATTTTTAAAATCATAATTTTGTCATAATCTCTTATCACAGCACTTGAGAACTTAGAGAAATTGGTTTGAAGGAAACCCCAGATGTAAGTTGCTTTGGTTGCTTTTTGTCTTTTGAGTATCCTTTATTTCTTTTGTATTTCAATTTGTGTGTGTGTATGTGTGTGTGTGTGTGTGTGTGTGTGTGTG
>NW_008347314.1:11287-11713 GCF_000622305.1 Nannospalax galili
TGCACTATAGGAATTTGATGTACTAGAATGAAAGCACAGAAAAGCATATTACATATAGTGAAGCAAAAGACAGTTAAATGTAAATATTGATGATTTTCAATTGAAAACAACACCTCATCATTATCTTCATGTTAGATATTTAAGGATATATAAAAATCTAAGTATTCTCTGCCATAACATACTTCCTAGTAGATCGTATGTGTAAAACTTCAGCACCCCTCAGATATCTTCAGTTATGCATATTTCTGTGCTGTGACTACAGATCAGTAAGTCCTGAGATCAAATGCGAACCAATATCTTTCTGAAATTATGATCTTTCCTTCTCAGAAAGACCCATGGACTGTACAATGGGAGATAAAAGAAACAGAATGAAACAGTAGACTTCTAATCCTATCTCCATATCCCCTCGCAGGGTCCAAATTGAGG
>NW_008347314.1:11892-12834 GCF_000622305.1 Nannospalax galili
AAACCTCCTTTTGATTAATATTTTCAAAGATTTTCAAAATGAACCTGCAATTTTGCTTTTGTAATAAGTTATCTTTAAAAGAAGTTGATGTTCATTTCTGGACAAATTTTGAGAGATTAAATCATATTTATAGGATGATTTCCTGTAGAGTTATTTGTGAGATTTTAGAATCAGAATAGGAGAACTAAACGCACATGAGCAAATATAGATGGTCATGTGGATTGTGGTGAGCACTTCGGAATCATAACTATGGAGGTTGGGCCGATTAATGAGTATCCCAAGTCTGGGTTACCAAGAAAACATCTTTATGTAGGTTTTATTCAATGGGAGGTGAGCTCTGGCATTTAAGCAAAAGCAGAATATCCCCCAATTCTAGTATCAGTCATTCTGACCATTTGATGTCCCTTTCCTAAGCCAGTAAAGCACTTTCGTGTTGGCTAATTTGCTACATTAGTAGAGTACCTGCTTTAAATATCAATTCAGATTTTAGTTTATGAACACAAAATATACTTTAACCCTAGTGCCTTGGGGGTTCACCTCTGAATTTAGTGAAGTCAAGGGGAAGCATAATTATGTCTGTACTGCTGAAACTTAAGACAATTGTAAAATGTTAAGGCTATGAGAACCTTTTCTTATCACTTCTTTCAAAACATTTAGTGTCTTTCAAACCCTAGTAGCCTCTGAGAAATCCTCTCAACTGGTAGAGGACTCAGAGGAGCAGAAAAGTCAACCAGCTTCAAACGGCAGCTTCCTATTGAAGTTTATGCCATGACTTTAATCATTGTTGGGGGAAGCGCATCATAATGTAGTCAGTAATAAGTAGCAAGATCTTCAAACTTTTGGCTGCTTACGTGTGTTCTATCCCAGATCCAGTGCCACTGAACCTCAGTGGGACTTCAGATTCAAAGTCAGATGCCACATATATCAGGAACTTAGCAGATA
>NW_008347314.1:13923-15623 GCF_000622305.1 Nannospalax galili
AACATGAATGTGGATAGAGATGAGTAAATAAGTACCAATAATGGGAATCTGAACTCCTGAGTAATTCCCATATGGATCAGAATTTGGGATATTTCTAATGATACCAGTCTAAATCATGGGATTAGTAGAAAATGTTATATAATATGCTGACAGTCTGAATGGCCCTTCAGATTATGGTGGACCTGTCCCTAGGGTCATAGACGAGGCTACAGAGTGTACTATCATGATGACCTCAGCACAGCCAGAAATAATGAGCTCTTATAATCAGTAACATATTATATATATATATAAATATATATAATATAGTAGAACTATATACATAAATATATTCTGTAATAAACATTATAATATATTATATACAATATTGAAAGCACACTGTAGATTTCCTTCGCAATTAACACATGTCAACATAGTACACTGTGCTTATTCTAATTAACCAGAAAACAATGGGGCTGAACAATCTGAAAAAAATGAAAGTTTTAATTCAATTGGTCAATAGTAGAGTCACAATGAGCAGTGATGCCACAGTGGGTGTGATTATTGCTTCCCTGTATCTGTCTGTCAGATAGAAAGCAAAGCAACAGCATCCACACCAAAGGTTCTCCTGATCCTTTTCTCTGAGTGTCTACAGCTGTTCTGAGCAGGTCATGGCCAGCTTATTTTAACAAAGATTTGATCAACCAGTGTTGTGGTCTATTGACAATATGAAAATTAATCTGTCAGGCTTAAATTGAGGTTCAAAGGCGACCACTGCTATTGATTCAATCACTGGAAATCAGGGCTAGCAAAAATAATATTACTAAGTACATTTCAAGCATCACCTAAGTGCTTTTTGAGATTTTCTTTTGATTTTTATTTATGTCTGCAATGATAGAGAGTGAGCTATGTTTCTGATTTGGTAAGAATTAAGACATTTCAGCAATGCTTTTGATCTCTTAAACCCAAGATGTCGCTATCACCTAAAGAATAAAACATTTCAGCCGTGAACATGGGCATAAAGAGATTGGAGGCAGGTTTCACAAAAGATGGGTTGGTTTATGTGAGTCGGTAAATTACTAGTTTGACTTTTATTTTTTTAAGATTTTGCATTTAAATTTTTTTCCTTGCATGTAAGTGTACCGATGAATTGCAATGCAGATGGAACCCAGAAGAGGGTGTCAGATCTACTGGTACTGGAGTTAATGAAGGTTCTAAGATGCCATGTGGGTGTTTGACAACAAAGAAGGATCCTCTTCAAGGACAGACATGGTCTTAACCAATGAGCCATCTTTCTAAAAAATTCCCTTTAAGCCAATTCTGAAAAAAATGACAGTAACAACTTGGAGGCAAGAGAGGTATGTGCATGGAATGCCTGAGAACATAGTCAACGAGCTTGCCTCATTGTAGGTAAAGACAGATTCTCTCCATCAACTCAGTTCTGAAATTACAACTGTATCCTCTAGAGGCCTTCAGAAGAAGAAGATAAATTGTTCTGCATCTTATTGTGATTGGGGAACATCCAATACTAATCTTTACGGTAATACCTTTATTAGTGGAGTCCAGAAATAAGTGTTGCGAGGTGCTTCACCAGAGAAGACCACTCAGACGGTGTTTTGGCACATGAAAGTTATATTAGCTTGCTAGTGACTACACAAGGGTGTCAGAATCCAAGTACAGCCCTGTGCCATCTTCAGGGCAAGGTTTTATACAGAAACCCATGG
>NW_008347315.1:0-534 GCF_000622305.1 Nannospalax galili
TTGCTCCTTAATAATTAGTAAATGTGAAAAACATTACCATTGAAATCTACCCATTGACTTTATATCCATGCTCAGATGCCAAGGAACTCAGAAAGTAACTGACTGTGACTAGTAATAATCAGATATATAGAGATCAGACAGGCATGTGCAAACATCTTAGTGTCAATTGCTATGCCAGGCATGGTGGTGCACACCTTTAATCCCAGCACTTGGGAGGCAGAGGCTGGCAGATCTCTGTGAGTTTGAGCCCAACCTGGTCTACATAGTGAGTTCCAGGACAGCTGGGGCTACAGGGATACCCTGCCTCAAAAAAAAGACAAAAAAAAAAATAAATAAATTTAAAATGATTTTTCTGTATGAAAATGTGTATTTTAATAATGAAATGGAGATCTTTTTTAAGGTTAAAACCTCATTTAATTTTATGTCTTATATGGTTTATACTGAATACAATATTGTATAACTGTATTAATTCAACTATAAACTTAAAAATTTACAGCCAATTTTGAAAGAGATGCATCTTACCTCTGGAAATTG
>NW_008347316.1:0-43427 GCF_000622305.1 Nannospalax galili
GGGGGCCGGGTGGGGGGACTGGGGGGAGGTATTCCATTGTCTCTGCCTTCAGCATCCATCCAACATCCCTCTGGAAACTGTGTCTCTGTTTCCTTTTTCAGAATCATGTCTTTCCCTGGTCTCAGTGGTTTCTGTACCAGTAGAGCCCATTAGAAATATTCAGCATATTTTTACCCCATCAAAGCCAACCACATAAACAGGATCCCCACCCTCAGGACTTCTAGGAGTGGGACTTTCCTTCATGCCTTCCAGGCTTGAGCCTGCAAGTACATCAGGTTTGGATTCATTACACAATGTTGCAGAGCTCAAAGATGAAGAGAAATCACTTTCTAAAGTCCTTTGATCCTGAATCCAGACATGTTTGACATTAGACCTGCGTCAAGACTTTCTCTCATGTTAGTGATAAATTCTCTTTGCTTAAGACAGCACATATTGGCTTTCTGTCACATGCAACTAACTAATATAGTATGAAGCACGGATGCTAATAGGAATAAAAATGAAACCAGTAATCCTTAAGAACATTTCTTAAATCTACTGACTTGTATTATAGCCACTTGTTTTCATAACAAGTTCTTCCATTAGATCCCAAACCTTTGGGGACAGAGGCCACCAGACAGTCATGTTTTCATCCGTACACTCTTCTCATGTAGTTAATGAAAAGAGTAGATGCTTATTCCGTAACTATTCTATTCTAATCAAGGAAGATTATAAATGTATTCAAAAAAGCTGTACTAGTGAAAAATTAAACTAAGGTCACCTAAGCAAATTATCTTCTGATTTGATTGCTTAAAATCTAGTGAGAAATAACTCAAAATACATTGATACAGACCACTTTCTAGAAATTTCATTACTATGCTAGAATTTCTTCCTCAATATTATTGAATAAATAAAATGCTCTTGTATTTTAGAAACCAGAAATTTGAAGAACTCATTTGTTAAAAGTATGCAGGGCTTTAGAAAAAAATGCTTATCCAGCAACAATATCAACGACTAATGCAGCAAATACTGACTCCTACCCAAACAGCAAACGGGTGGCAGTGGGGTGTTCGGACTATATCTTCTTTGAACTGTTTTATTGGCTAAGCCTGGATAAGAAAATTGTTTATGGACAATGGAATGGTCAAACCCATTACCTAGAAGAAAGGCCCTGAATCTTAATTCCAGCCATTTCAAATATGCTTTCAAAAAGAGAAATTATTTCTTGCTGAATAGGATTTTTACTTTCTTTAGTGAACTTTATACCATGAAATTTTAGTGAAAGTATCTTCAGGAAGGCTATAAGAAGCTGACTACAAAGGTTTTAAAATATATCAATAAGGAATGCTAGCATTAAAAAAGTAAAGCGTGTTCACTGAGGTATCTGTGACAATGTTAAAAATGGCTTTTGTCAGTAATTCTGAAGTAAAATTAAGCTAAGGCCCAAAGGTTTGGTTTGGTTTGGTTTGCTGTTTTAATGTTGCCAGGCTAATTCTCAAACCTCATAGAGCATCTGGTCACCTGAAAGGCTGCTCAGGTATAGATTAGAGTTCTTATCCCCAGAGCTGGTGACAGTGATGTGGGTGGTACCATAGATCTACACTTTTGGTGAGCTCCACGTAGTACCCATACTGCTCCTCAGAGGTCTTGTTCAGCGCAGTTATGAACAAGTCCTTACAAAAAAGTAATTTTCTGACTATTTTCCAAACTGAGGGGGAAAAAAAAAACTCATATTTACTTTACACAACATGTTTTCAAACTGCTGTGCAAAACTCACTTGTATGTCATATTCCAACAGCATATACCCATACAAAGGGTTGGTCGGATGACTGGTTGGTTGGTTGGTTTGTTGGTTGGATAGATGGATGGTTGGTTGATAGAACTCAAACCCAGGGCCTTCCTTGGGAGTATTTTTAATTTCGTAAAGTATATGATGGGGTTTTGTGTAAAGGGAAAAATCCCATGCAAATGGAAAAAATGTAGTAGAATTTTTAAAGAAAATACATCTTAATTGATTTTATAACTCACAGGACTTCATACATTATGTATATGTGATAAATATACCACAAATATCTCTAAATTGATTGACCAAAAATTTAATTTTGTATGAAATACACAAATCTTGGGAATTTTTAAGGAGTCTAGTTTGTTTCAAATGTACTGTGGTGAAATGTTTCTCACACCCGTGAACTGGCAGATACTGAACCCCGAAGCCCCTCTCTGTGCCAGCCCTCCCTTCCTCTCAAGTTTACTTTTCACTTGACCCCTCCCTGTTCTCACCCTCTTTCAGTTTGCATTGGTTTCAAACCCTTCTCGGCTCCAGGTGAGCTACTTCGGTCAGTCTCACAATGTCATTCACAGCTCTGCTGTCTCCTTTTGTCTGAGTCACCTCCCTTCAACAAAAGCCCATCCTGGATCACATCAGACCACCAATGTCTCCACATCTGATTCATTTCATCTAAGGAGGAGTTATCAGAACCAAGCGCCCTGGTGCTTCCCAACATTTTTAGTTCCCTTTTCAGCTGAGCTCCTAACTAAGTCCATCCAATCATTCAGCATACAAAGTGACCACCTTTTCCTATCCTCCCAGATGGTGACTGTAAGCTTCAACTTTCTTCCTTGTAATCCTTCTCACACCTTCTCTTAGGAAATGACTTCGCTTGTCACTTCACTGCAAACACTGAGGCTTCTCTATCAGCTTACTCCCCTTCCTTTCACTCCTTATGGACAGAGGAAGGACACTCTGAGTTCTGTGGTAGTGAACCTCCAAGACCTACCTGACCCTGACTGACCAGTCTGACAGTCTGTCTCCTGGTATTTGTTCTCTGTAGTCTCCTCCCATATTGCAATCGATATGGACAACAACAATGTCAGAAGTGATAGTGTATCACTCTGCAACCAGGTTATAAAAGCCACTGCATACATCCTGAGTTTTTACACTCTTTCCCTTGAGTCTCTTCTGTACGTGGAACATGGTCACAAGTCCCCCATGGGAGCCCATGTGGGGAGCTGACTCTAGCTCTAGCAAGCCTTCAGAGATGATCATTCAGCCTCCAAAGAGATGGTACCAAACTATGAAGCCAAGCAGTTCCCAGGTTCCTGACTTGCAGAAACTGAGAGATCATCAATGTTGTTTGGTATAAGCTGCTAAATTTGAGAACAATGTTCATAACATAGACATCTATTGCAGGGTTTAAGATCAAACAAGTCAAACATTCATTCCTTTGTTTGTGTGTGTGTGTGTGTGTGTGTGTGTGTCTGTCTGTCTGTCTGTCTGTCTGTGTGTCTGTGTGTCTGTGTGTCTGTGTGTCTATGTGAGTGATAGGGCCTCATCACTTTGAAGCCTAGACTGGCCTCTTGATCTTCCTGTCTCAGCCTTCCATGTACTGAGATTACAAATGTCTACAGCTGCACCTGGCTCATTCACCTTTCCTTGCCCCTTTAATGAATCTTCTTTTCCAAGATTTCTCAAAAAACAAAAGCAACAGCTCCACTCCAAAACCAAAGGTTGTTGCATGGGCATTAGAAACAGAGCACCACAGTCAAATGGCCCAAGCTTGATGCCAGAGGTAAGAACTTAGAAGCAGCTCTCTCCTTGCTTCCTTTAAAGGGAGCACTCAAGCTTTTGCCCTTGAACTTAAAATGACCCATGCCCTCCATTATTTACACTGCTAATTGATATCCATTCTCTTTCATTCTCTCTCTCTGTCTCTGTGTGTCTTCTCTCCCTTCTCCTCTCTCTCTCTCTCTCTCTCTCTCTCTCTCTCTCTCTCTCTCTCTCTCTCCCTCTCTTCCTCTCTTCCTCCACAACTCTTCACTCCTTCCTTGTGTGACCGAGGAACAGAGGACTTCCCTATCAACCCATGGTACCCTCCCTGGCAGAGATCTGTAAATATATCTGTGAGCCTATTTCCTCTTGTGGGAGTATATTGAATTTGGGTCTTCCTTTAGAAGATCAAGGGCTAAACCAAGTTGAGTTTCTAGAGCAATGGTCAGGCAGGTGTAACACAGGTCAGATAAAAACTGTAAGAACAGCCACCAGTGTAAACAAGTTGCCTATGGGAAGATCTCCTGGTCATAAGGTAAACAACTAGGCACTGGACCATCTTCCAAGTAAAAGATATATCTGTAGGGACTAGGGAGAGGACTCAGTTGGTAAAGCACCTGGCATACAAGCATGAGGACCTGAGTGTGGATTCCTAGGACCCATGTAATAAGCTTGGCATCGAGGTACATGCCTGTAGCCTTGGCACTGGAAGTTGGGGGACAGAAACAGAAAGATCCCTGAAGCATGTGAGCCTTTTAGCTGGGCAGCCTAGCCAAATCAGTGAGCTTCGGGTTCAGTGACAGACCCTGTCTCAAAACAAAGATGGAGAGAAACCAAGGAAAAACATCTCACATCAATCTCTAGCTGCCTCACACATGTACATATATGTGCATGTGCCCTGTACACATACATTTACACACACAATAACAAATATGCATCACACACACGCACACACACACACACACACACACACACACACACTCCAAGTCCCTATGAAAAGCAAACTGTAAAACCCCAAGTCCGGGTCCTCTTCATTTTCTGAGAAGGCAGCATCACTGGACACTCTTGTCCTGAGACCCCAGTTTAGCCGGGGCGCTCCTCCTTACGGCGGTTCCTGCTGCTGCTTCTCCCTCTCCACTTCACACCAGGCTTCTTGACAGCAGTGCCTTAAATCCACCGTTTCCAACTGCAGCCCGCACGTCCACCCTCAGCTTTGTGCCGTTCGCTTGGATGACGTCTCTAAAACTGCCTGCAGAGGTTTTGGTGCACTCCAGGGGTTTTGGTGCACTCCAGGTTGCCAAGGGCAATGTTAAGGGGTTTGCGATTCTCTATACGGCAGTGAGAAGCAGACGAGATACAGCAATGGGGAATACCTAGCACCTGCTTTAGACTCCTAAGGGGCAGGGAAACCAGAAAGAGAAAGGGCTACTGTGGCCAAGACAGAAATGAAATGCCATTCCAAGGTGTTGGGAAGGAAACTAGAGAGAAAGAGTCCCGGGATTTTTTTTAGATTGAAACAATAGCACTTGCTGGTAGGTTTCTTATAAGGAAAAGTAAGTGAAGAAACTGAACATCTTTTCTAAGTATGGACTTGAAAAACTGGTCACTAGTGGTGGCTTAAGACAGCTCTTTGGAGAAAATCAGTTGTGGACAAGGGTCAAATTAACAGAGAAATAAATTTTAGCATTATATTTGAGGCATGTATTAGACCACAAGTGGACACATCATGGAATAAAATAAAATAAAATGCATGGTCTAATACACTAACCACTAATAGTTTATATCTATTTTTAAAGCATAACAGTTTGATTCAAAACATCTACCAATTCAGAACTATTATTTTCATCTTTCAGTAACAGTAAAGCTATTACCTTCCCTAGTTCATCACTTCTTGAAATCCTCATTTGAAGAATTCAGTTCATATTTCTCGAAATTAAGGCTCAACTGCAGTTTAATATTACATGAGCAGGCAGACACAGAAACAGAGTTCAAAACCGGTGACTTGCAGAAGCAGAGCCTGCAGGGAATGTGAGCTTCTGATTAAAGTATGGAGACAATACATAACAGAGGGTTAAGTTTATCTCACATTCCAGTCCCATAACTTTTGACCCTGCGGAGAAACTAGACCCAGAATACTAAGCACCCATAGAAAGCCTATGTTCCAGGATCTGATTCGAATGTCTGTCACTGCACCAACACGTCCTAACATTCAGGCACACAATTTAAACCTCCCTTTGCTAGTAGAAAAGCAATCACCATTTTAAAAGAAGAGAAAACAAAATTAATTTCCTGAATTCAAATAACTGAAATATTTAGTTTCCTGGACCACAGAATATTAGAGACAGCAGATTATCAGGGAGTGAGGAATAATGTTCTAAAGGCAAAGATGTAATGGCTAATGGCCTGAAGAGGGAAAACACAGAAATAACCAAGCAGTAGCTCCGGGTCATTCAGGAAGGAGGCAGAAACTGCCAGGCCTCATCAGGAAGACCGTCATGTGTAGCACGGTTGTCGAGATGACAACACAATACATACTTACACAAAATGACAAAAATGCATGTTTGGAAAGTTTCTATTAAAATCTATTCTTTAAAATGCCCTTATTTAGATGATCACCTTCCATGGAGTACCTCATTCTCCTTCAAAAAAAAGAAGCGTTGTAAATGGATTTTCCTTATGCTTTCCTTTTAAGACCATTTCATGAACTATGGCTAATTTGAATAGAAACAACAAACAATAGAGATGAACTCCCTCAAGATTAAAAAATGAAGAAAATAATAAGATCTGGGGGCTGGGGAGATGGCTCGGTCAGTTAGCTCTTGCCTGGAAGCATAAGGACCTGAGTTGGATGCCTAGCACCACGTGAAAAACAACTGGACATCACGGCACGAGCTTATAATCCCCAAACTGGGGAGTCAGAGAAAGGAGGACCTCTGGGGCCGGCCAGCCGAGCCAAGTCAGTGAGCCCCCATCCCAGTGAGAGACCCTGTGTCCAAAATTAAGATGGACATCTCCTAAGGTTGACCTCTGGTCTCCACATGAACACACACACACTTTTTAAAAAAGAGTAACACTTGACAAGCCCTATACAACCATTCGCAACTATGTGATTGCAGCAAGTTGCTTATAGTTTAGAAATTCTATTTTCCCTGCCAGTGAAATGGGGATAACCCCAGCTGTCAAAGTGTTGCTGCAACATTCCAATGGACTGTGAATGAAAAAAATGGTGCCACAACTGGTCTCACACAGACATTATCTGTGAATTGCCCAAGTCTAAGTGGCTCATCTACAATGCAACCTCTACAGCTAAGGCTCATGGAACAGAGAACAAGGGGTAAAGAAGAAAGTAATGAATATTTCAATTCTCATTAATGAAGCCCCCTCATGCAACAGAGGGCCAGGAACACAAAAGGTCAGAAATGACCAAAGTGTAGAGACTAAGAGTCTGTAAAATGTTGGTCCTTGGACAGGACTTCTGTATTAAACTACACTCACCCAGGGCTCAGGGACCATTGTGGAAGAGGAGGTAGAAAGGTTGTAAGAGCCAGGGATGAGTTGCATGACCTTATGGAAACAGAGTCCTACAAGCTCCTGGGACCCTGCTCATATGAACCTATAGTAATGGTATCAGCATGCACAAGACCCATGTAAACTCAAGCAGGCAAAACCCAGCATGGAACTGGGAAAATGGACATTAGACCCCAATCTTAATTGAAGAAATATTGGCAACTGATTACTGCTGAGCGAGGAAGAGTCTGTCTTCTTAAAATGAGAGAATCTAGATAGGCTGACTAGACATCAGTAGATGACCTTGCACTGAGGAACATCTGAGGACACTAACTTGACACAATAGGCCTTAAGACAAATAGCTGAATGTACGAATTCCAGTGGAGGCTATGGAAGGGTGCCATTGGGGAAGGGGGTATAAAGATGCTTAAGATTGAGTGGGATGTTCTATACGAAATACACAAAAATTCAATTAAAAAGTGGCTTTCAAACTATAGGCAGCTCAGAAATATTGTATTCCAAAACTTTAAAATAAAATAAATATTGCAATAAAGCAAAACAATTTTCCAGTATACATAAGAGTTATATTTATACTATACCATAGGTTATTGAGTTTCAATAGTGTTATATCTAAAAAACTATAGATATATCTTAATTTAAAAGCACTTTATTTTTGAAAAATACTAACAATTCTGAGCTGTTAGGAGAATGATGCCAATAGACTGTTCAACATGGGGTTGCCACAGAGCTTCAATTTTCAAAAATTGCAGCATCTATGAAGTACAATAAAACAAAGTACAATTGTTAGTCAATTTATCATTCCTGTGACAAAAACCTTGGCATAAATAACGTCAAGGAGGAAAGAATTGTTTTGGTTTATAGTTTCTGAGGCTTTTGTCTGTGGTTTCTTGGCTCTTTTCTTTCAGGCCTGTGGTAAGGCAGAAATATCATGGTAGGAAAGCATGGTGGGAAAAGCTGCTCATTTCCTGGCAGCCAGGAAGTAGAAAAGTCAGAGAAACAGTCAGGGAGAAGACATACTTTTCTAGGCCTGCATCACTGAGTTTGCCCTCTAGTACCCACTTCCTTCTTAGATTCCACCACCATCTCAATAATACTGTCAAATTAATCCATCAGTGGATGAGGCTTGAGCACTCATGGTCCAATAATTTACCAAAATCCTATCAGCTGACATCTAAGACTTTAACTCATAAGCTTTCAGGGGATGCCAGACTCCAAACACGATGTCCAGTCCGAACCCCAGAAGCACATGCCTAATTCACAGTGAAAAACGGTGTTAGTCCATCCCAAAGAGTCTCATTTCTCCGAAGTCCAAGTTCAAAGACTTCTCTGAGACTGAAGGCACTCTCTTAGCTGTGAGTTCCAGCACACAGTGGTGAAACAGACACATTCCCATTCCAAAAAGGAAGTATAGAAAAAGAGCAATGAAGGGTCAGACCAAAGCAAGACTGAAACCCTGTGTAAAGTACTGCAAAACTATAATTAATAAAAGAATTTGTATTCCCACTTCAGCGCATCAAGAATTCACTCTAGCCCTATCATTCCTTGGGTATTTTATACTGTGTTTGGTGTGGGTATGATCATTACCAGCCTCCTCTAGTATAGCCAGATCCTTCACTCCACCACTGATATCTCAAGTGCCTCCACCAAAAGACAGCAGGATGTCTTAGGAGTAGGGATTAGGATGAAAAGATGCAGAAGGACTGTGGGAATGTTCTCAGTGAGAGATGACTTGCCTTGATCTTTCAATTAGTTGGTGAAACTAATACTAATATAATTTAGTGGTGGTCATATATGTATTCAAACTACAAAGGGGCTGTGCCAAAACTGATTTAAACAGTGATCTGAGCCAAGAGCTATGATCCAGAATTTGTATTTTGATAAATTGCCAATGTCGCTCCTTTTGCCCTAGATTTTCATTCTTTCCTCCTTCCTCATTCTTATTCCCCATGAAAGACTACATGATGTAGTATTTTAGTGAACCTGTCACCAGTGAACAACTGCACAGTGTTATTTATCTGAGGATAATGTTTACCCAGTTGCTTCCCCTGATACCTTGTCTATTACTCAACAGAAAATCCACCTCTCTCTCTCCAAATAGCTTATCCTTAGAGATTTTTAGTACAAAGACAATTATACCCATTACCTCATTAAAACATTTTCAATGCCTTTTACTTCCTGAAAACTTTCAAATTTCTTGATAGAGTTTCAAGAAACTGCACAACTCATACTGCCCCCAATTTACCACTCACCACTCCACATTTGCACTTTTTTTCAAGTCATGCTGAACTTCAGGTTCTTTAATTGTACAATGATTTCCTCTCCCTCCCGATTTTTGTGTATACTGTCAATACAATTCCTGCCGATTCAAGTCTCAATGTTGCTTTCTCCAGGAAACTCTCTCTGATTTCTTCCCCCTAGGGCCAATACTGATTTAGATTCCCATAGTACACCATACCACTTCAGTTAAAGCTCTTGTTCTACATGCTAATTGCTTGCATTCCTTATAAGACTTCAGACTCTATAAGCACAGAACCACTTGGATCACAGTTACCTCTCCAACATATAGCAAAGTACTCACCACATAATGGGCAACAGAATGGGATGCTGGTGCAGAGTTTACATCGGGGAAATGCTGTAGTCCATTCAGACTTCTATAGCAAACAAATTGGGCAAATTATAGACAAGAAAAGTGTATTTCTCACAGTCCTCGAGGCTGGGAAATCCAAGTTCAAATTGCCATCAGGCTTGGTGTCTGACCAGGGATTGCTGTCTGTCAAAGAAGATGCACCTTCTTGCCACATCCTCACATGACGGAAGGAGCATGCAGGCTCCTCAGATCTCTTTTAGAAGCGCATGAATCCTATTAATAAGAGATGTCCCTTTGTGACTTAATCACCTGCTGAAGGCACCACCTCTTAATCATGCAATAATGGAGTTTGGTTTCCACATGACTATTGGAAAGACACAGACATTTGGACTATTCAGGGAGTGAGCCAAATCTGCCTGTCCTAGGGTATCTCTGGAGCAGTGACTGGCTACATGGGTATATGCATGAAAAAGTCACAAGACTGGACCTTGAAGGGGTAAAAAATGATGTGTATGAATTTGTGATTTTTGAATTTGGAGCAGTGGAAAGCACCCTGATTGAGCTGGGAGTGGAATTCTCACTGGACGTGAGATGGTCAAGGTACTGAGAACTATAATGTGAGTTAAGTCACCTGCAGGCTACTAAAGATGCTGGACGATGAAGGAGTAGAAAGAAAACTGAGAGTAGGTTTGTGGTTTAGAAAGTTTCCTCTAGCTGCCATCAGGACTGCAGGTTAGAGATACAGACACAGGAGAAGGAGAAACCATTGCTTGAACCCTGTGAGATCATGATGTTTCGGATGAAAGCAGTGGTAGGGAAGATGGAAAGAAATATTTTCAATAGAAACTGAGGGTTCAGGAGGACTGTTTTAGAGTGGATGAAGGGTGGAAGGAAGGAAAAGCCAAGCGCTGGGTGCGCTGACTGGGTGCGCTGACCGGGTGCGCTGACCAGGTGTGCTGACTGGGACAGATGCTGGTACCATTCTTTGAAGCAGGAAAAAGAGAAGGAACAGCCAATCTAAACCATTGAATAAGCCACCTGACCAGTGTGAGTGCAAACGAGGGGTGGGGTACACATTGTATGGAGGCAGGAGAGTCTGGTATTCAAAACCAGTCTGGATTACATAGTGAGACTCTGTCTCAAAACTGGAAAATAAATAGGTATAAATCTAAAAGACAATAATACCTCAAGTCAAAATTCCAGCATTCATTTACACTGTGTATGTTGCTAATGTGTTTCCACAGGAGCCTCATGGTTCACCAAAGTTTCTGTAACAGCAGCACAGTGATGAAGGTGTTCAAATCTAGAAGAAAAATTAATTAATAACATTAGATTTGACAAAATTGATTTTCCTGAAGATTAAAGAAGTCATAAATATCATAAATATTAAATAGTAAAATAAGTTACTTTAATTTTTGCATAGTTTAGATGGGTTCTAACTTTGCATTTTAAATTTAGTTAAGAAGTAAAACATTGATATGAAACTTGATTGACCTAATATTTTGGGCTCATTGGAGAAATTAGCATTGTGCTCTACAGCAAGTATTTTAAAACTTTAGCAAGTAAATATATATGTTTCAGCAGTGCCAAATCCATTTCATTATAAGCACAGGTTTTTGGAAAAGCTATTTTTCTAGAAGATTAATTTCCTGCATCCCCACCTCTATTTGCTAATTTCAACCTTCTGAATCTCATGAAAAAGTCAACACACCAACATGTATAATAAGAATTTGCAATTCACTCCAATCATAACCCAATATCTATGTTAATTACTGTGATTTAATTGTGGCTTCTTCCCCCTTTCCAGAATATTTATGAATTATTCTTCATGTAATCCCAAGGTATGTTATTAATGCACATCAAAGAACAGTTTAGTTATAAATATTAATGACCTGCACAAAGTAATTTAGGGTATGAAATTTCATAACAGTCAGCTTTTGTCTTTAATGTCTCATATTGCTTGAATATAAAGGGTTTCAATTAGGCATGAGAATTGTTTTCATTCATTTTTGGTGGAAAGTTAGAAATTATGATATTATAATAATCAATTAAAAACAAAACACAATGTAATCTATAGCAGCTCTTAAAATTTCCACTCAGTTGTAAAGGACATTTTCCTACAGTAAAATACATAATGAATTTAAGGGGTAATGAACAGTTGCCTCATAAATTTACAAGAATTAATTTCCATTATTGAGAGAAAGTAAGAATTTTTTAACATGTATGTAATTAAAATACAGTGGTCTCCTTTTCTACTAGTCCTGCAAAGACAGGTAACTCTAATACAAAGTTTTCAATATTTATTAAGGAAAGCCAGCGTTGTCTTTCCCCACTTGTTGTATGTAAGTATTTACGGATATATGAACTTCTTAAGGCACTCTATTCTCAGGCGTCTAAGACTAATTTATCAAAATGGATATCTATTGTAATTTTGGTATTGTAGCTATTTCTTACTTTATGTAGATTAACTTTAAACATGGAAATTCACTCCAGGAAAATTTGCAAATAAGCACTGTTTGTCTTTTTACCATTCAGAGAACTAAAATCTCATAAAGATAACGGTAACTTGGTGAGCTCCAAAAAGGCTAAAATGAATTAAAATTTAGAGAGGAGTCGCAGATTGTGAATTAATTTCCCCCATAGCACTTAACTGATGCTTAATAACTGTAATAAATACTTCAAAATGTATGATATTGATCATTTCCACCAGAAAAGAACAGGAAAAACAGGTACAAAGTTCACTGTAAGTGGACATTTACAGTGAACTTGGGGATTTGTTGCATGCTGGGCACTGGGCTGGACTCTTTGTCATGTATGACTGCAGACGGTTCTTGAAGTTAACCTATATGTTGGGGACTGTTAGCGCATCACTTGAAGAAACTGGGCCTCTATATGGAAGTCTGTTGGAATTCTCCAGAACTAGCTCCATAAGAGACTGCTGCTCCTCACTCTCTCTCCTTGTCTCTAGGCAATAGAGGCAGTTACAAACAGAGGCAAGATGTTCTCCAGAGCCCTTCTGGCCATTTTTCAGAATAAAATATGAGTCAGGGTTGTTAACAACTGTAGAGAATAGGCTAAATGAGTTTTCTATGTCTAATCAGACCAGTGTGAAGATACTTGATCCTATCATCACATATGCTCCTGCATTATCTGTCTATATACTCTCCTTGTCCTGACAGACTACATCAACTATGAACTGAAAGCCATATAAAATACAACAAAGAATCAATAGCATAGTGCACTGTACAGTGCACAACAATATCTGTGAGCTGATGGGCACACAATCCCTGTTCATTTGGCAGGAATTTTGGTATTCTCCCCTCCAATGGGTGCAATGTAGGAAGATTATGAATTAAGAAGCCTGTGTGGTAGCAGCTTTGGGGATACAAAGAGGGACAATACAGCCATGGTGCTTCAGTCAGGTGCTCCGTCCTTGCCCGCTGAACCCCTGCTCATTCTAACAGCAGCACTGCAATGACTGTGCTACATGGATTTCCAGACACCCTCAGTCCTGCTCCTACTCCAAACCTTATCTTCCAGTATTTCAGTTCCTCCATAGCCTTCTAGAAAATCATTCTCTTTTGCAATCCAACAGGTTCTGTTGCTTGCATCCAAATAATCTCAGCCAGTATTCATCTCCATTGGTACCATTTTGTGTCCACTGCCTGTTTCAAGTGGCATCACGCATGCTGTATCCCATCCTCTAGGGATGATTTGCAGCATCTGTGGAAAGGATACGAAAGCTAAACTTCATGTGCCGTCATCTTTACCATTTTGCTCAAGATGAGCTAAATGTCATATGAAATTTACGAACTGCTCCTTTGCACACTCTTTCGTGTTTGGTGTGTGTTTATACAGTCTGCTCACCACTTAGTGTTTCTCCCGGGAGGCGGCATCTCCCTTGATCTGCATTCTCAGAGTCAGTTGCCCTTCACTACTGCACTGGCTGTTAATTCGTCCCTCACTCTAGAAAGAAAAACAGCAGCACGAGGAAAAGAAAGAAAATTTTATATTTTTGCAAGTAACCAAAAGCCCTACCTGGAGCATCAAGATAAAAGGAGTGGAAATCATAATATTTTATTACTGCTTATTTATTCCTAACAGCCTAAAGTTCTTCAACATCTCCAGGAAGGCTGGGTTTTCTGTTGTTATGATAGCCATTTCCTAGTAGAGAGCTCAAAAGAAGCCTTTACAAACATCTGTCCAGTGGTCTTACCACCATCCGTTTGCATCTGCTTCACTCTAAGTAAAACATGAATTAGTGTCACGCGTCTTATCCAGAAGCCCCAAATTCCCTGATACTAAGGATTTAGTCAGCATTGTATGCTTTATTTACACATGTCAGAATGTGTCCTTTCATTTCATACTATTTCCTCCCTGGGAGAGAAGTGTTAAAGCCAGAAATTCATTTTACTTACTCGGTGTGATATAGTAGTCATCTTCTCTCTCACACCAGAGACATCTGCTGTTGGTCTGTATCACCACTGTTACACAGGGAAAACCCTTTCCCTTTGTAAATGTGAGAAAGCCACATCCATGGCCTTATAAAACTGACCCCATTTTACCCTCTTTAATAATTTTCAACCTCATTTGTGTAAGTTTGGCAGAAATATGGCCTAAGGGTATTGCAGCATAATGAGACCCAACACTAGAGCCCAACGAGGTGTGCTACTCAGTTTCTTTTGCTGCTAACACATTTTGGCCCAAACTCTAGAATATGAACTGTGGCTGTCTTTATCCTTATGCTGCTAAAGAAGCCCATAAAGATAAAGAATGGCAGCATTTGAGAAAGGTTTACTGTTTCCAAACCTGTCATTTCAAATGTAGAGTCAGACTAGAACGGAAGGCAGCAGACAAAAGACTGGAATTGGGAGGGAAATCTCATTTCAGCACTCACATCTTTAAAAGAATAGTTTAATATCAAAGGTGCTTGTATTCATTACGAAAGAAATTAGGATATACTACATACCAAGGAGGGGGGGGGAGGAGGAAACAACTGTGGAGGCACTTGGGGTGAAAGGAGATGGAAAAGAAATCTGGCGAGATGCAACAAATGCGTTTCCTGAAACAGGATGAACACAGTGGCTTCTGAGCCCTCCTGGTGCTTCAGTGGCCTGTCTTCTTGCTAAATGAACTTTCGTGAGGCTGTGGATGTTCACATATGCCTTGCTTTTTAACAGCCTTGGCCTATGATACTTTTCATTTCAAAGAACTGGAGTGAAGTCTGAGGTTGAAACACATCAATAGACCCAGCACACTGTACAGCTTTCACTGCTGTAAAAAGTATAGTCTAACCTGTCCATTCTTTCCTCCTAGATAACACCTACTGTAGCCAAAGTCTACAACAGCAACAAAAACTTCTTGCAGCAGAAGAAACAGTATTTACTAGGCATCTGAGCTCTGTTGGCCAACATCTAGCTGCCCTTATTTTTCTAAAGAAAACAATTACAGGCACTTGAAAAACTGCTTTTATCCTTTCTCATTCTTGTCTAATGAGCACAACCACCTCTACCCCCTTCTCATCTATACTCAAACTATGGTCGTCTAACAACTTCTTTCTCTTTTCAGTGTGCATAACATTCATTTTAGAAGTTACAGCTTAATTATTGTAACAAGGTTAACGCAATAGTCTTCATCAATAATGTATACTGCACTAAAAACAAACAATATGTTAACATTTAATAACTTGGCTTCTTTTGACCACTTAGTAGCTAAAACCTCTTATAGGAAGTCAATTTTAATGTCTTTGCATTTTCTATTCCTGTCTCTGGTCTGTAATTATTTCATTGAAAACTCTGATCACTCACTTTAAATTTTATTATAATAAAAGTCGTTTCTGGATATATTTTGTTAGTAACACACAAAATGTATAAAACAGCTCTCAATGTTTAGAAAGTACACAAAAATAGAGTAACAGCTGGGAATGGTGGTGCACACCTTTAATCCCAGCACTTGGGAGGAAGAGACAGGCGGATCTCTGTGAGTTCAAGGCCAGCCTGAAGGTCTACCTAGTGAGTTCCAGGACAGCTGGGGCTACAGGGATACCCTGTCTCAAAAAGACAAAAAAAAAAAAAATACTGTAACAATATCATGTATTTTGATATGGTAAAGGCCCAGATTCTTGGATTCCACAAACCTAACATCAAATTCAAACTCTATCATTTTCCAAAACTATGGGACAAGGTACTAAACTTCTTTAAGTCTTTATTTTCTTTTGATTCAAATAGGCAGGTTAATACTTTTATTATGAGGAATTGGAAGTGTGGAAATGGAGTACCATGATTTATATAGCACCTGACACCAAGCAAGCATCAGGCAGTGGGAGTGACCACTGCAGACAATGGAAGGAAAATTGGAGTCAGACCCAGGACACCTGATTCCCTCATTAGCCCTACTGCTGAGAATCCATTCTTAGTTTTCCCATGTGCAAAGGGGAAAGGCATGAGCTAGATGATGTCTAAGGACCCTCCTGGGACAGGCTTTCTATGAATCTTTCCTAAGAATTGTTTTTGCACTACTCTATGACACTACATATTCTCCTCCACCTGTACTCTTATCCCTGGGCTGCTCATGGGACTAGCCCCTCCATCCTTTGGAGGGCTCTGGTCCACATCACCTCAGAAGGATGGAAGGGTGCTCTTTATGTTACATAGCAACCATGAGTCCTGCCGCACCACCAGCCACTCATTTTTAACACAGCACCCTGGATATTTCCTCATGATGCCTGTTAATCATCTGTCTCTTTCCCCTGGATAGTTTCATGAAAGCAGATAAATTTTCAGCTCATTTACTATTTTATTGCTTAAAACAGTGCATGACACATATTAGACACTCAGTATTGATAGAATGAATGTATATATACCCATTTATAGTCCTTAGAGAAATGTATGCATGTGACAACACTGTTCTTAACATCCTTATTCAGAATAGCCCCCAAATGAGAAACTGTCTAAAGGTTTATCAACCAGAAAGTAATAAACTATTTGAATGTTCAAACATTAGAGTAGCATTTAAGCATTTTAAGGATTAAAAAAGAAGTATTTAATTGATACACCTTGCACACATTACTGAACTCCTGCATTTCTGTATGTAAGTTTTTTATATTATGATGTGCAGTTAGATCTTTGATCTGAACGCATTTGATGAAGTCCTAGTTTGTCCACTCATCTCACCAATGTAAAGTAACATGCCCAGGGTTACACAGCTACTAACAGAATAAAGCCAGGCAATAACTCCTAATCCAGTGCTCTCTCTACTATATTTGTTCTTTTGCATTTTCTATGAGGCAATACTACTTAATGGAAAAAGCTCTAGAATCAAAACCTGACCAGCTACTGTGTGATCTCTGTGTGATGTCAACCTCTCTTTGTGTTGTGAAAGTGTAATAACATCACCTCACAGGTTTCTTTTAAAGATAAATGCAGTCAGAGCCAGGCATGGTGGCACATGCCTTTAATCCCAGCACTCAGGAGGCAGAAGTAGGCGGATCTCTGTGAGTTCAAGGCCAACCTGGTCTACCCGCAAGTTCCAGACCATCTGGGGCTATAAGGGAAACCCTGTCTCAAAAACAAAACAAAACAAAAAGATAGATACAGTCATGTAAGACTCAAGGGCATGGCAATCAATAAATGAATATTATAATCAAGATGGAAAGCACATGCACTACATCCTTTGAAATAAAGGTCTCCCTGGTATGAAGAAAGATAGGGACCAAGTCACAGCCAGGCATCTGCAGAAGACCAGAAAATTCTATAGTATTTTGCTTGAAAGTTAAATGTACTTAAACATCAGTTTTAGTGTCTCTTTGCAAGAAAATTTCCCAGATCCTGAAAGCACAATAAGCCAGTGGATATTGGATTCTATAGTCTAATGGAAGAAGTCATTTTCTTCACTAAATACTGTATGTGTGCTTTAAAAATGATACTAGATTACCTGTAGATTTGTGGCATTTGAAAAGCTGTTCAATGTTCTGATCTATTTATTTACTGTAAAATGTGATCATCTTGGGGGTTAGGGTAATGGTTCAGTGAGTAAAGTGTTTGCCATACAAGCATGAGGACCGGAGTTCAGATCCCCAGCACTCACACGTAAAAAGCCAAGCATGGCCGTGGATATCTGTAATCTGATCACTGGGAAGGCAGCAACAGGAAGATCCCTGGAGCTCACTGGCCGGCCAGCCAAGCCAATTGTGAACTCCAGATGCAGTGAGAGACACTATCTCGAAAATAAAGCAGAATGATATTGAGGAAGACACCTGTGGTCGACCTCTGACCTACACACACACACACATGCACATATATGCTCCCACACACACCTACATGAACATGTACTTACACCATACACACACACACACACACAAACCACAAAAAGGTGAATGATCTTATTTTATTAAAAAAAAAAAAAAGTATTAGAGCTAAAGAGATGGTTCCGCAGTTGAGAGCACTGACTGCTCATGCAGTGGACCTGGGCTGATTCCCAGCACCCACATGGCAACTAACAACCGTCCATAACCCAGTTCTAGGGAAATCCAACGCCTTCTTCTGACCTCCGTAGGCATTGCACAACACAGGTGTACTCACACACATGCAAGCATAACACTCATACGATAAAAAACAATAAAAATAAATAAAGTATTTAGAAGTATTGGAATTTTCAGTTGATAATTTTATCAAGTCATTTGAGCTTAAATGTTTCAAAAACAAAGGCTGTTTGACCAAGATAAAAATATGAATTTAATAAGGCATAGAAAAATGCTTTGAAAAGGGTATGCAAATAAAATAGATATGCACATATATAATTGTAAATGCCATACATGGAAGTCATCAGCAAGGACCCCTCCCCTGAACACAGAACAGGCAAACCAGTTTTTTGTAAAATCATTGATTCTGTCTAACTCTAGAGTCATATTTTATTTCTACTAAACAAATTCTAAGGCCATTTAGCATTAAAGCTAAAACATCAGAAATGGTGTTAGGTTATTGTGTAGCCCTCTTGGGGGTGGGGAGGATGGGCTAAAATCCCTGCACACTCCAAAGGTTCAGCAGACCTGGGTGGTCCTATGAAGGAACTCCACCAGTTCATTAGCAGCCGGCTACTTTCCCTGTCACAGGGCAATTTGATAGTGGCAAAGACTCCTTATTTCCCTCTGTTGTTTCTGAAAAGAAATCGGAAATGTACTATTTAGATGCTAAGGCAACTAAAATAGAGGCATTTTGTGGCAGATGGGATTTTTACGAGCTGTTTGTCACCATATACCAATCTTGTTAAGAAGCAATCGTCTTCTGCTTCATTACACTAAGAGAGCTCTGTTTAGGGTTCCACTCATCTGTGAAATGATTTTAAAACTTCTATAAGGAACAGAGACAGGGTTTTTATATGTAATAAAAGATTGTTGACAAAAATGTACTAAAACATAAAAAAATGGGTAAACGCACTATTGTTGTGTCGGGGAAATAGAGATATGCTGAATCTCCTACTTATGCTTAATCTGCTCCTTCATGCCAGAGAGAAAACAACATAATATCTTATTTTCTTTACCTAGGAAAGGTGAGAGTTCTTTTTATGTTTTACACTCTCTTCATGGCATATACCATATATATAGAAAGGGGTGAATTTTGGAGCGAGGAACGATTTCAGCTTAAAATAAGTAAAAGGAAACACAAATTTAGTAAATGAAAGAAACACACCAAGTTTTTAATAGCTTTATTGTCCTCTAAGAATATATACTTTTATTTTGTTTTTCATATTTGACAATGTTTTGAAAGGAGCCATACTGGGGCAGGGAAAGCCTATACTTACTGTCTTAAAAATTATCTTAGGATAAGGATGGAATCCAGTAGTACAGTGTTTATACAGCATGCACAAGGCCATGGGTTTGATCTCCATCAGCACACACAGAGTGAGTATGTGCATACACACACACACACACACACACACACACACACACAAAGGGAAAAAAAACAGCTGAGCCTGGTAGTATACACCTTTAATCCTAACACTCAGGAGGTTAAGGCAAGAAAATCAAGAAAACTATGAGCTCCAGCCCAGCCCAGTGACTAAATAAATAAATAAATAAATAAATTCTTGTGTATTTGGGCGACTGTAATCCACATATGGCATAATTCAAGAACATCAGGCCCTGGTCAAATCCTAGCACAGCCACTTACCCATTTGGTCTTTGGTATATTAATGAATCTTTTTTTTTCTTTTTTTTTTGGTCTTTTTGAGACAGGATCTCCCTGTAGCCCCAGCTGTCCTGGAACTCACTATGTAGACCAGGCTGGCCTTGGATTCACAGAGATCTGCCTACCTCTGCCTCCTGAGTGCCGGGATTAAAGGCATGCACCACCACGCCCAGCAATGAATCTTTTTAAGCCTCAACTTCTCCATCTATAAAACAATCATCACTAACACAAAGTTTGAAATAATGGTTATCTTTTGACCCATCAATGTTACATAATAAATAACCACAAAACCTCAACGGTAAGCAACTAATATTTATTTAGGTGGGAAAAAAAGGATAGGCAAGGCTGAGAGCGGCCAGGCTTAGCTGCGTACACTCCCACACTCGCACCTAGGGGATGTCTCTGCTCAGGCCTGGCTTTCTGTTGGCTGAGCTAGGATGGCTTTGGCTTGCACATGCGGGACAAATTTGCTCTGCTTCGTGAGTCCGCATCCTCCAGCTGACTAACCTGGGCTGATTCTCTTGAAATGACAAAGCTGTTATGAAAGAACATTCTCAATGACATAGAGACTTTTTTCAAAGTTTTGCTTTTATTATATGAATTTGCATTCAATTCACCAAAGTCACTCACCTGGCCCAAGAGAGTCAAGTGGAAGGGGACTGCATAGTCCCATGGCAGAGTGAAGAACTATGTTGTGACCACCACCTGCCTGCCAGCTTGCTGCCTGTTGTAATGACTGGGATCTTGTAAGCATTTATGAAGCCACTAGGACAGTAACTCCACTCTGCTTTGTGAAGTGAGAGTCATTTTGGGGGAAAGTTTAGTAAGTTTAACATTCGAATCTGTACTCTGAGCCTGTTCGGTGGGATGGACACACTGTTTCTCATGTTTCACCCCCAACATCCAAAGTGCTTTGAAGAAAAGTCAAAATTGACAGAGGCAAAACACTCCCATATTTCTCCTGCGAACAAATGAAGTTTGGCTGAACTAAAGTAGGATTCTAGGCAGGGTCTATTCAGATGAAAGTGGAGGATGTTCTTGTCTTTCCATTGGGGAAGGGGGGCCAGGGGGGAGGTTATAAAGATGATTAAGATTATTTGAACTGTTCTGTAGGAAATACACAAAAAAAATTCAATTTAAAAAAAATAGGGGCAAGTTCACCAAAGAGAGAATATGGGTTCCTTACTATGGGTTCGTGAGTGTGCACAGCTAAGCCTAGCCACTCTCTTAGGCACTGTCATGATGACTTCTAATGTCTCACAAAGAAACAGAGACCATCTCCACCAGTCCCACCATGCATACAAGCCAGTCGATGACTAGGCCAGACCCATCGGCCTTAGACGGCTGAGCAGATCCAGAACCAAAATAGTCCATAGAGAAAGCATAAGAAGCAAGACTAAGCACTTGAAGAGCTGGACACAGTCCCAGGCAACCCCTCCCCACTCTCTACACTCCTCTGAGGCCCTCTCCTAGCATTAATATATCTGTAAATTCTGCATTCTACCACATATTCCTTGTTTCAGTGATGTTGATTTTTTTCCTTTCTGAGCTTTAAGCAAAATGGATGCAATGGAGAAAGTTGAAAATCCTCATGCTTCCTTCCATGCCAGAATAAGCAGTAGACCCCAAAGCCAGAGTGGAGGCACAAAATCACCCCGAGGAAAGCGGGAAGAAAGGATTAAAAGATAGAAACATAAGCTGACTAATTAGAAAACCAACAGACATCAAGATTTATACATAAACCTAACCGCCGCTCATCAAGAAGAAACAGAAAGTAGAGAGATATGCACAGCCATACAGAAAATGCTGTCTGTTACCTACAGGATCAACCCAGAGCCTCATGCATAAAGATCAAAGCTCCATAAACATCTGAAGTGATGGACTGCACACAAGAGAACTGTGGCTCAGGGAGTGGAAGAGGTTTAGTATAAATGTTCATTATTATTCTAATTAGTATCCTCAGAGAGATTAGAATCCTCTGCCGATTATCTACAGAAGGAACAGCCCAGAACAAGACAATTTCTGACAGATGAAAAGCATGGTTGCCAAATATTTTTTAAAATCTGATTTTGTTAGTAGTAAAGATTCATAACAATGATTAATTTACATGGTTGTTATAGATATGTACTTTTTCATTTTATTCTACTTTATCTTCTTTCAAGGCATCTTTATTAGAGAGCAGACAAAGAGATCATTTGATATCACTCGTTTTTACTAGAAAATTTACAGAAAGGTTTAAAATCAGGCGTAAAGGCACTTGCCTCACAAAACCTAGTAATATGAGTTTCATCCCCCAAACCCACATAAAGGTGAAAGGACAGAACTGATTCCATGGAGTTGTCCTCTGACCCCCACACACACACACACATACACACAAAGTAAATAAATAAAAATAAATAAATAAATAATTTTGTTTATATATTTTGAGACAGGGTCTCCCATAGCCCCAGCTGGCCTGGGACTTAACCAGGACTAGACCAGGCTGGCCTGTGAGATCCACCTGCTTGACTCTTCCTCCTGAGTGCCAGGATTAAAGGCACGTACTACCACACCTAGCATAAATTTTTAAAGAAAGAAAAAAAGTCTTATTTCTTCACAAACTGCAGGTTCTAAAACTTGATGTAAGCTCTTGGTCAAATGGGGGGTGCAGTATCATCTGCAGGTGCTTTGTTCTGCTCCTTATCACACAGAAACAGGCTCACATCAAGTTTATATAAGCAAGTAGAGACCCTCCTCACTGTACACAAGGTATCCCTGAAAGTAAAGCAGCAAGTGTGGAAACTTAATGCACTTGAAGTACACGGGGGATGTCCTACAGTAAGGACGAAGATGGTGACCTGGGGTCAGCCCACGCCACCTAGAGTCTCCTGAGTATGTACAAAATGCTACACAGGCATTCTGACTTCTCTGTGCCTCACATCTCACTACCAAATCCTTCAGCAAGGGAACTAACCTCACTCTGCTTAGAATCCCTCTCCTTCCTTTCTCTGTAAGAAATGGTTTCTTACCTACTCTTGAATTCCTGTTTTCAAATACTAAAAAAATTAAGTCCTGCACCGGGCATGGTGGTGCACACCTTTAATCCCAGCACTCGGGAGGCAGAGGCGGGTGGATCTCTGTGAGTTCAAGGCCAGCCTGGTCTACATAGTGAGTTCCAGGGCAGCTGGGGCTACAGGGAGACCCTGTCTCAAAAAGACCAAAAAAAATTAAAATAAAAATAATAATAATAAAGTCCCTTACTGAAGTCAAATCTCTTTCCATTGGAAAAAGGGGAAGAGCTATGTCTACACTCTACTAGGTAAACACATACTTTGTAATTCCTGTCAGTTTGGGGATTAGATGTTTGGTGGAGTGGCTAAAATGTGTTGCATATTTGTGTATAATATGCTTAAAATGAAAACACAGTAATATTCTCTTCATTCAAACTCCTTAAACAATGTCATTCAGTGTTTAACTCACTGAAACAAACAGCTTTAGAAGGTAATCTGAAGCAGACAGCCCAAGAAATGAGAAAATGTAAGTTTAAAAAGATAAAAAAAGCAGCAGCCGAGATGAGCATGTCGTAGAGGCAAGGCCAGCTCTCTGGTGGCCTAGAGATCCCTTCTGTTGTGCCCAGGGTCCCGGACCACCACTGTGGCTATCCATGGCCATCTGTGGGGTACTTCCACAGATGCGGGAGAAAATGTCACTAGGTCCCTTTGTATTACATGTATTATAAATTTTAATGGTATCTATTATGGCTGATTTTCACATGAAACAAAAACTTTTAACTCTGAGTAAGATTGGATTAAAACTTCTATCTGGTACTATAAGACAAATGATGCCTTTGTGAGTTGACCTTGATTTTGAATGTTGCCCTTAAAAAAATTCATTATGGGAAAAAAGGGACCTGAAGGAATTCCTTCCAGCATATTAATAGCTTTCACCAAGCCCAATTAGGTCATGACTAAATCAAGTGAAAAGCACCTCCATCTCCAGAATATATTAAAATTTTTAAAGGGTTTTTCAACAGCGAATTTCCCAGAACATCCTGAAATGTGACTCATGCCTCACCCTAAGAGGCTGGGCTCTTTGGGAGCTCCCAGAGACTCCAGAGGCACAGACACCTCGCTCCCCATGCATCTCTGGTGGGCACCTCAGTGAAGAATGACATGGCCCTGGATGTTTTATGTTGTACTTCAAATAACAATTTGCAAATAATAAGATTCTGAACTAGGGCAGCATTTAGAGAAATGCAAAGAGGCAATGAAACAAGAGATCTTAAAGAGGCTAAATGGATGTGATTTCTTGGCTATCTGGGTCCAGGAAACAAGGAAAGTGATAATAATAGTTCTCTGTTGGGTTAATAGAAACAAAGGCGGAAACATGAACTGTAAGATGCAAAAGAGAAGGACCTTCAGGCTTAAGGAAGAAGTGAATTTCTTGTTGGACATGTTGGATTTGAAAGAAATGTTCGGGACACACAACAAACTATTGAAAATGCAAATCAGAATGAGAGCTGGGAGTCACACATGTAGAACCATGAAGTTCATCCCAGAGAAGCAGCAGTGGTCCCTGAGAGAAAGATCAGGAAGAAGAGCTCAGAACAGAGTCTGGGGGATGCCTAAATGCAATGGATGAGCAAACATGAGAGGACAACTCATTCATTCATTCGTTCAACAGGCAGCTGGAATTGAGTAATCTCTTCCTATTTGCAGAGAGATTTTGACCTCTGCAAATGGTGCAGGAATAAAAGGAGCAATCACCAACATCTGGATGATGGGAACAAGTGATAAGAGGGTTATGCCAGAAGTGTCCATACTGAGTTGACTGGAAATGACTTCAAGTGCAAGGGTACAAAAGGGGTGAGACAGCACACAGCCCCTCTCTACTTCAGTCATCTTCCAAAGCAGTGTGATTAATGTTGTGTGTCAAACTGTCTAAGCTGCTATATTTGTTCAAGCATATCTGAAAGTTGTTCTAAGCTCATCTTTAAATAAAATGAACATTAAAATTAATACAGTGAGGTACCTTCCCTCTCTAATGTAAGCAGGCCTCATAACTCATCAAAAGTCCTAAGAAAAAGACTGTCTTTACATCAATTCATACCTGTGGTGTAGTCTGCCAGCCTACCCTGCAAATTTTGTATATACTATAAAATCAGTTTCTCAGGAGAACTCTAATACAGCGAATCTGCCAGCCAAATCTGTCAGTTGTGGCATTCCTTCTCAACTAGCTTTAAGGAAGGTGCAACATGCATCAGCTGATGTCAGTGTAAATCTGGCATTAAAAATTCAGAATGCCAGGGTAGCCCACACTAAAAGAACTCTGAGAGTGCATTAGAAATAAATTGGCTTCTGAGAGTCATATTGCCCTGAAAACATTCATAATTTCCTGGAGTAGAATCTCCTTTTTATAAGCGAAAGCATAAACTGTCATTTTGGCAGTTGTTCAGGATTATCAGGTCAGGATAACCACTTTAAATAAACATTTATAATGTTTCCATTGTTTTCAGCTTGATGGGCTGTTCTGACTCAAATATATTTCTGGCAGCTTTGCAGAGCATTGCTTTTACCATTGTTGTACTTGTGATTTTGCTATAGAAGTTCATCACTGCTGACCTACAGTATTTTTCTTGTCATCAGATTACTTGTTATATCTATCTAATCCTTTTGCCTTCTGTATACTATTTCAATTTAGAAAGAAATATCAATACGCCGTCTCCTGTGCTGAGGATACTTTTATAGCGAAAATCCCAGTGTCATAGCCAATCATCTCATTACTGTCATCAGTGTATCTTAATTCAGTGGTAGAATGCCACAGTCCGAGGAAAACAAGTGAGGTCATCACAGGGATACAGATGTAGAGATTATTACTGAGTTTGTATTTTCTGTTTAATCACTGACCCATTTGCCCTTAGGATATGACTGTTGGAACAAAACTATTTCACTTGCATTCCTGCTAATGGGAACTATAATTCTAGTCAGCAGCCCTTTGTGTTACAAAAGACTACACTTTCTACCACTCACTCACAAAGCTTAGAAATGTCTTAGAGTCAAAATAAAATTTGCCTTGTAAGGCAATGGAGGATGTGACCCTTTTATGATTAACCCTAATTTTAGGGTGCATGATAAAAGGAGTCCGTCATTTGGTGTTCTCAGAGCTAAAACACAGATTGATACTCACACGCCTTGCTCTATATATTCCATACAATGCTAGTTGATAACAGACCCTCTTGTTTTCTTGACAGTAATTTCAAAGTGTTCTAAACCCCTGCCATATCCAATGAAGAATGTTTTAATAATCCCCTTAATCTCTCCAGGATAATGGTCCCCAGAATTATCCTTTACTACAAGCAAATCTAAATAAGTCTATAAAGAAGTTTAGGTAATTTCTATACCACTCATTCCTCTATTTAGTTTGCAGCTACAAAGCAAGTGCTAGATGATTAGGACTGAGTAAAATAAGACATATTTCAAAATTTTCTCCTGTTGAATTAACCTGTTAGTTAAAACTAAACCACCTTTTCATTAGTCAGGCATCCAAGAAACAGACAGGATCCTGAATCCCAAATCCAAGACCATCTGCCTGTTTGACCATGAGTTCTTTCTTCAGAACCATGGACAGGACACCGCCGTGTTTTTCTACAGATCAGTGCAAGCCTTTCTAGGAAAATATGCTGGGAAAGTAGTAGGTCCTGAATCTTCTTGCCTCCCATCCTGGTGAATTGGGTGAAGCCGACTGTGTGTCACAGGTTCTCCCTTGTCTTTTGGCATAGGTCTGGATGATGGCTAATGTTTACCGTTTCTCCATCTGAGCACCATTGTAGTCCTACTTCTTCCCAAGGACAAAAGAAGCATTCGTAGGTTCAGTGTTGTGGCTTGAACCTGAAATGTTTCCCCAGTGGCTCATATTCTGAATTTTTCTTCCCCAGTGGGTGATTCTATTCTAGGAAACTGGGGAAACTTTCAGGGGGTAAACCTCTGAAGGTTATAGCCTGGCCCTGGTTCTGGCCACCCTCTGCTTCTGGTCCTCCATGGTATGTGAAGCCTCTGCCACATGTACCCACCACCATGGACTCCTGGATTTCCTTCCTGATCATGATGAACTAAAGTCCTCTGAAGCAATGAAGCAAATTAAAGCTTTCCTCCCATAATTTGTTTCTGTCTGGTATTTTACTACAGCCACAAAAAAGCAACTAATGGGATCAGCTTCCCAAAAGACAAGTGAGTAGAAATAAAGATAAGCAGATACCTTTAGCCCAGATCCTGATCTGAGCAGGTTCAAACTATCACATCCTCATCCCCAAACCCCACCCTAAGCACACCTTGGCCTTTCCAGTCTCTGGTAGCCTATCAATAAGAAAGTATTTCCTCACCCATCTTATCACAATTTACTTCACCATACATGATGCATACGAGGTGGGACAAAAGGTGGGAAGAAAAGAATGGAAGGAAGTAAATGGGGAAAGAAAGGGTGAGGGAAGGAGAGAAAGCTGCAGAAGGATGTTAATCTGATTTATGGCTCTTCCATCCACCAATTATGTCTTCCTTTCTACTCCACCCGAATCCAGTGACTTATTATGTTCCCCAGTCCTTTGACAGCTTTCAGGTCAAAAGAAGAGGTTAAGAAGCACGTTGGCTGCTCCCAATAGAGAAGAGTATGTGATGGATGTTGCTATTTTCCTCATCCAGTACTCAGATGAGACCAGCCCTCAACCTCTGAGCATTTGTCTCAGGCTGGGAAGGAGCTGCCTGGAGCTCTAAGAGAACAGTCCTTTCTCCATCCACAGTTAATATCTTTGTTTACTGACACATGAGAAGGAAACTAGGACAAATATGGCCAAAATTGTTTTCCATTTCATCAAAATAAAATGGAAAACTAAATTTAAAAGAGGGGAAACATTTGAAATAAAAAAAGAAAACACTGAACTCCCAAGGTACACTAGTTTATCCAGAATCTGTGTGTTTGTTGATTTTATACTTTAGGTAAAGTCTATTCCAGACCTTAATGATTTCAGGAATCACTCATCCAACATTTTCTAACTCAATGAGAGTCCTTAGAAATAGAAGAGGAAGCATCAGATGCCCACTCTGGCAGTAGGTGTTCAACCAGGAGGCAGAATCCACAGGTGGTAAGAGTGGTGTGTGTGTGTGTGTGTGTGTGTTACACAGTTAGGATCATTCTTAGACAATTCTGAAGTCTCCAGGAAAGACATTCAGAAAGAAAATAAATGAGAAGCTACCTCTAGCTGAAGCTCTAGCTCACATGCAGTTGGGCAGAGACAGTCACAGAGTGGAACACCAACTGATCATTCAGGATAATCTTCCTTTACTTTATTTCACATCAACTGATTGAGGGCTTTACATTCATTAATTTCCTGTTGCTGTGATAAATATCTAAAAGGTATTTAAAAGAGAAAAGGTACTTAAGAGGGGAAAGATTTATTTTGGATCATGGTTGGAGAGAGTATAGTCCATCATGGTGGGGAAGACATGGAGTGGGGAGCAACTTGCAGCAGCGATGATGTGTGGAGGTTGGCTACATCTCTCACTAGTCAGGAAGAAGAGCGCTTTCCCAGAAGCACAGGTACTCTAACTCTCAATCCCAACCCCACACCCAGTGACCCACTTTCTTCAGTTAGGCCCTATTTGCTAAAGATTCCACAACCTCCCAAAACAGCACCACCAGCTGGGGACCATACGTTCAAGCTCATGAGTCCTTGGGGGCACATTTCACAGTCAAACCACAACAGGACTTAATCTTCAAAATTCCCTTATCATAGCACCTAAATTAGTATTTGAATTAATAGCTAAGAACTATAGCTCAGCCTCAACAACCTGATACATGAAAAAAGTCATCACAGTTTTAGCACCCTATAAGTGGAGAGTACCCCTAGTTCACAAACGTTGGTTCTGCTGTATACAAACCCTGGGCTATGCACTAGACAAAAGTTACCTTACCACATAGAAACCTATAGAAAATAGTTTTTTAAATGAGGCAATACAAAACACAAAACACTCATTTTTAAGAAATAATAACTAATAAGGAAAAATTCTTTAAAAATAAGATAAAGGCAGGGTTTTCAATTACACCTAAACTCTTTCTAAAGAACAAAAAGAAAAAACTACATCCATACTGGCATGCGTCCAAATCACATTAATATT
Organism: Nannospalax galili; assembly: GCF_000622305.1. Classification (NCBI taxonomy): domain Eukaryota; kingdom Metazoa; phylum Chordata; class Mammalia; order Rodentia; family Spalacidae; genus Nannospalax; species Nannospalax galili. Next base: position 28,969 of record NW_008347316.1, read on the forward strand.
GTATAATAACACTCTGCATACAGACTGTGACTTAGTTGATTTTCCAATGACACCTTGTCGATTTATAAAAATTATGAATGCATAAATATATTAAAGGAGAAATTATACTTAAGAGTTTCTGAGAGGACCCACTTCAGCTGCCATCTATAAAAATTAAATTCTACCCTCCGTAATACTGTGTTATAAAAGCATGTCTAACACTGTCATTCGTGTTATGCTGATGAAAATAAGAAATGACGCAGAGATACACTTCATAAAAACACATGTGAAAAGCAGTCATGGAGATTTCATAGTGCCTTGTTGTGGGAATAGTCACACTCATATGACTGCTGACCCCTCTCTGCTGATATTGTAACCTGCATAGGACCAGGCTCCCTGGAATTCAGTTGTTCTCTCTAGGCACCGATTCATCATATACTCCCCAGCCTGCCCACTCCCAGCCTCTTCACTTCCTTGCTTCTGCCCTTGAATCTCCTATGGCCCTGCACAGAGAGAGACAGACACAGACACAGAGAGACAGAGACAGACAGACATACACACACACATCACACACACACACACACACACACACACACACGCCCCTCAGTCCTTTCTATTGTGTGATCTGGGCTGTCTGCATCTTTTGCCACTTCCACTCTCTTCTCTATGTCTTGTTCAGCATAGCAGATCCAGTCTCAGGCCAAGAGAAATGAAAATCCTCCTTCATGAAAAGCTAGAGTAGATGAGGCTGGAGAGGTGGCTCCGTGGTTAAGAGCACTTGCTGTACTTGCAGAAGCTCCAGTTTTGCTTCCCAGCACCCACGTGGCATCTCACAACTGCCTGTAACCCCAATTCCTACAGATGCCTTCTTATGACCTCTGTGGGTACCAGGTATGTACATGGTGAACATGCACACAGGCAGGCACATACTCATACACATTAAAAAAAGAAGAGAATGCATTTGCAGATACTCATTACTTCATATGATTTTTCCTGATAGAGCATACATCTCCAATGTGCAAATAAATAATTGTTTTATTTATCAAGACTTGTTCTTTCATTTATCAGATGCAAAAAATAACCAAAAATGATAAATATATCCCCTCAGGTGTCACACTGAAATAAAAAAAAATATGTAGTCTAGTTATTCATTTTATTCCTCTGGATAAAGTATAGAGCATTTGGGGCCAAAAATAATAAAGGTTTGTTCTTTATTGGATTATTTTTAAAATAAGAGAAAAAAATTATGATTTTGAGAGAAAGAACTACAGCATTGATGCCCAGCTATTTGTGCCTGAGATGGAAGCCAGATTTGTTACAGCTGATTCTCAATTATTCCAGGAGCTGACTGGGGAGAGCATGAGTTGATCTCTGCTCCTGCCAGGCTCTTGGCCGCTGCTCTACAGGTCTGGACACCTGTGGGGAGGTAAACAGGACTAGAAAGGGCAACGTTCAAGTCAGTCCATTCTGCTTGACAGCTACTCTCTAAAAAGCTTCCTAGGAGATGTCAAAAGAAATATTCAAATTAGATATGTAGATTATAGGGAACGTTTCAATTCCTCTGCTAGTTCTACCTCTCATTATTTTGTGTTCAAGAGTAAGTTTCATATGCAAGCGTATAATTTAAACATTAAATAAATGCATTATCTAAAATTAATAAACTGAAAAAAGCATAATAAAAGTTAACATGTATGGTAATGATTTCAACATTGTAAATCAAGAGAATAAAGCTTAGTAATTTTAATATTTTATAGAGATTCAAATAATCTACTCTACCTATTCACTCAAGTTTTATATCAAGATTTTATTTCTCAAGGTCAAATTCAAAATCCTCATTATTCATTTAAAATTTACAGTTGAGTTTATCAAAATGCTCCTGAAAAATTATGCACCTGTCCTCCTCAACACAGTGTGTCCAAATAATAAAATGAAAGTCCTGATAAAGAAGTTTAAAAGGTGTAGAATGGAAGAAAGACTTAAAATAAAGAAGCTGGTAGGTACTTGCTTGCAAAACATTGGTATCCAAGCCACACAGTGCTGGACACTTTCCCTGTGGAGCCTACCAATTATCAATATGCGCCAAGTGTTATATCTCATATATATATATATATATATATATTTGTTTATTCATTCAACAAGCATTTCTTCAGTATCAACTCTATGCCAGACACTGAACTATGCACTTAGGATACAAATATGAAGACCAGATCTCTGAATGAGGTGGACAACCACGGACTGGCAGTAATGGCAGACTAGGGATTCTGTGTTGAGTTTGCCTATAAACTGGCTTGCTCACAGTACTGCACCAAATACAATGGGAGCAAGAAGTACATCCAGGAAATCAAATCCACCAACAGATGGGATTGCCTGGTTCTTGTGGATGTTATTCAACAACCCCATCATCTGGTATATCAGAGACAGAGTCTAAACATGCAAGTGGCCCTACTTCTACACCCCACTCCACAGTCTGCCCAACGCCACTGCTTTCTCTTATTCAGTCATCAATGTGTGCTCTCACACAGTACATTTTTATTAAACACTCTTTTTGTTTGCCAAGTACCACAGAGGAAACACTGAAATGGCACCTGTCCTCAAGGCATCTTTAGACAGAGAGTTAGAGAGAAGGATCCTATCCTCAATCTTAAGTCATTTGACTCACCTCTGAAACAATGCTTCTGCCAGCATTCTGACTCAGCAGAAGAGACTGATTAGATCCTAGCTAAACCTTCTCTCCTGCATAGCTGGGGCCCAAAAATAATAATAAGCTGTGGTGGTTTGAATGAGAATGTCCCTCAAAGGCTCCAAATGTTTGGCCAATTTTGTCCCCAGCTGGTGGCGCTGTTTTGGGACGTCTTAGAAGGTGTGGTCATGCTGGAGGAAGCACATCACTGGGGGCCAGCTTAGAGAGTTCTTAAGCCTTCCCAGATCTCCAGTTGCTCTCTGCTTCCTGTGCCTGCCTTTCTAAGCCAGCTTGAAGATGTGAGAGCTTAGCTTTTGCTCCTACTCCAGCCACCTCTGCCGCCATGCCTCCCCACCATGATGGACTCTTGCCCCTTTAGAACTGTAAGCTAAAAAAGCTCTTCCTTTTATAAGTTCCCTTGGTGGTGGTATTTCTATCACAGCAACAGGAAAGTAATACAGGAGCTAAGGGGGAAATTGATTCTTTCACTTTTAACTGTGGCGAAAGCTAAATTAAGCAAGAGAATAATCTGGAAACAGATCCAAATATACAAAGAATCTATCAGCCAAGAAGTTCCACCAAAAGCTAGGCCACCAAAATGGAAAAGATTTTGCATTATCATGTCAGATAATCCAAGGTGAAAGCCACGAGTTGCATCAGCAGTCAAGTGGCAGAACAAACGTAGGTTCTAAATCAGCCTAGTTAGAAACACAGGTCCCACCCCTTTCCAGTTGGGTGGATTTGACCATATTTCTTCACATTTCTGTATTCTAGCTTCCCCGTCTATAAAATGAAAGCAATTATAGTGCTTCTCTTATGAAGCTGTTGTAAAGACTTAATGACTTGGAGGCCTAATACTGGCTGTCAATTTGACTGGTTTGAGAGTTGCTTAGGAAATTAACAAAGCACACCACTACATCTGTGAGGACATTTTTCAGAGATGATTAGACCATGAAGGTTCTGGCCTAATCAATACTTTAATCCATTGATGGACTGAAACTCCAAAGAGGCTCTTGGGGGAGGTGGAACTACAGAAGATGGAGCTTGACTGGGGGAACTGGAGCACTGAGAACATGTCCTTGGGTGCTCTCTACCCTGTCCCCTTCCTGTTATTGATCTGCTTCACTTCCTGTATCACCAAGAAGTAAACAGTCTCTTCCTACACATGTTTCTACGACCAAGGTACTCTATCTCACCATGGGCCCAGAATCAACAGTGCCCAGGACAACACACTAAAATCTCTGACACTAAGAGCCAAAATAAACCCTTCCTCCCTTAAGTATTTCTCTCATGAGTTTAGTCATTGCAAAAATATGTCTGACTAACACAATGACTTATTTAAAATATGATGACTGACTAGGACACTGTACAGTCCTCAACAAATGTCATTATAGCTCTTAACTGCTCCTCGAAGAGAAATGTTCACAGCCTTCTTGAGACTGATTTCAAGTTGTGTCTTCTCCCTGGACTACATACTATACCTCACTGTCATGAAAAATAAATAAATAAACCACAGTTAAAGTAAGTAGATTCTCTTGAAAAAGAGCATAAATGACATAGAGTCAGAATTTTAGGACCAACTGATACAAAGTCTTTGATAAACTAGAAAATGCTACTAATATTCATGGAGGAGGAGATGTAAAAGAGACTCAGATAAGAACCCGTTAACCCTGATGGCCAGGGCAGAAGGACTGCACTGGGAGACCCAGCCAGGCTTTTACATGACACTTGCTTTGGCCTCTCTGGGCTAGAATCACAAATGAAGCAGCCTTCCTAAACAGAACCTCTTATTTTGAGATTCCTAGTGTTTAAAGAACTTGGCTTTTAAAGTTGAAAGTCAAGTTGTAGCTAAAACTCTGTGCTTGGCCCAGTCTTCTACTTGTTCCCTTCAATTTCAAGAAGTTGAAGAATCTCTGGGAGCTGTAGTTTGCTCAGGGATCTGCTTTGTTGTGGATCCAATTTTGTCGTTCACAAACAAAATTTCTTCATCCTTCACAGGGACACCTGGGACTTAGGAACTTTCACCTCTTCCTCCACTGAAAGCTGCAGTAATCAAGTAGGGAGCCAGGGTGGGAAGGACAAAAGTTAGGAGAGGAAACAGTATTTAGTTCTCAGAGATCAAGTTTTTCCATTGCCTACCTAACTATGGCAATTCTTAATTCTTTCCTGGGTTATAGAATGAATTTTGGCCTCTTATCTTCATTATCATATAAACATAAATTAACTAGAAAATAAGGCATATCTTAATGGGCAGTTGAACCTTTGCCTCATTCATGACACCTATTTATATTATTTAAGGTGATTCAATTCAATCATGGTTTGTCAGATAGAATTATTTCCTGGAAAGTAATAATAACAAATCAATGTCTTTTCCCAGAATTATGAAAGCATAAGCCTCTTTCTAAATGAGTATGGTTGTGTGTCAGAAAATCTAAACAAATGCATAGTTAAGAATGATTGCTATACCTGAGGGACTTAGTTTATACAAGACAGACTAGCAAGATACGAACCTCATTATGCATGAAAGTCGTTTGTTTTTCTATGTAGACAGCATAGCTCAAGTTCTGGGGTTGCAATTCATAAAAAAGAGTGAATGTGAAGACTGAGCACTGTTATGACATTCATCTTCGTGAATATGGAAAGAGGTAAATTATCATCCTCTTTATGAGGTAAAAAGAACTGTCGTGACAGATTTGAATCACAGCATGTATTGGGATGTGAATATTAAAGGGTCTTGGAGAGTTTTAACCCCTTCTGTTTACAGAAAGGAAACTGGAATTCAATGTTTTCATGAGACTCAGTCAACTTTGTGTGTGCTGACTTAATGGCAGAGATGGTACAAACCTCCAGACTTTCAAAATCACTGACACACACGAGTGGTAAATTTTTCCCTAAGTCTAGTTTCTCTAAATACTCAAGAATCTTCTCTTTAGCACACTTAACCTTGACTCCTAAACTAAGTATAGATATCAAATCAGTCAATTTTGACCACTATTTTGTAAGCTAACCCATTTTTCGTATCACCTACTTTATGCCTGTGATTATGCTCTGTGAATTCCACTGTCAGTAAGTTCTCAGCCTTGTTAATCTCGTCTGCACAGAAACCTGTGGGCTTCTGTAAAGCCATTCAGCATCACAACCTTATATGGAAAACACCCAGGCTACTCAGTGTTGGCTGCCCCCTCCTAGAGTTAATGCCCATACTTAAAAGTTTCATGGAAAAATCATTGACGGTCCATTAATTGTAAGGAATTATAATCTCTTGGGAAATTAAGGTCCTTTTTGGAAGAAAGATACCTTAAGAAAGAAATGGGAAATATTTTAACAAATTAAAGCAAGCAGTAACTTTAAACACCTTATGCTGAAAAAGAGTTCTTCATTAATGGAACTATTCCTAATTAGAAGCATATGCTCGATTGATTGCAGCCAGATCTATTAACTGGTTAAAAGGACATGCTACTGGAAAAGCATTTGGATACCAAAATTGAAATTAAAAGACTTCAGTTTTAAACAGGGGTTTCCTGGCCATGGAATAAAGTGAGGAAAGGAAGGTATAATGGAGCCCAGCCTGTTCCTGTCCAACTCCACATCCTGCCGCTTATGCAACTAGGAGCCCATGTCTCACTCCTGAGCCTCAGTTTCCTTCTCATTGACAAAAGGGGATATTATTCCTATCTCAAAATTGGATGCAAGAATTAAAGTAAGTTGTGTTTGTGAAACACCTAGTAAAGAGCCAGAACCATAGCTAAAACTGAATAAATGCTTGCTTCTTGCCTCTTCACAACTCCTGAGCCCTTACTCTCTATAATTGCCGTAATCCTAATCTTGATTCCTAATTTGAATGACCTTCATTATAAGAAAGCTATAAGGATTAATTATAGGATGATGAACAGCCAAAGTTTCAGAGCATCTCACTTACTACAAAATTCCTTCCAGAGGCAAAAAAAATAAAAACTAAAAATTGGTCAAAAGGAAAACACATAGTAAAATAATCTCATTCAAAGGCTTAAAATAAGAGGAGCAAGCCCAGGGAATAGAATTAGTGGGCGACTGTGCAAGATGAGAAGATCTGGAAGACAGAGAAGGCAGACTTCTAGCTTAGGCAGCAGGCTGAACACAAGTACCTTGAAATGAGCTGACTAAAGGTGGGTAAGCAGAGGATGTGGGGATGGAAGACGGGGGGAAGTTCTAGAAGATAATGGGTTGACTTTTAGACCCACTTGGTTTCAGCTCTATGGTTCTCCACTAAGCAATCCCTCCCCCAAATAAGCAGTGTTCTTTCAAATATGCTTGGAACATGTGTGTGCTTGGTAGCTTCAACTGTCAGCTTGACACACTTCAAAGAGGGAACCTCAACTGGGGAATTTTCTCAATCGGATTGGCCTATGGGCATGTGTGTCTGTGAGGTATTTTCTTGATTGTTGAGTGAGGTGGGAAGGCACAACCCTGGATGGTACCACCCCTCGGCAGGTGGTTCTGGGTTGCATAAGAAAGTAGGTTGAGCACAAATCAGAGGAGCAAGCCAGTAAGCAACGTCCTCCATGGTCTCTGCCTCAGTTCCTGCCTCTAAGTTCCTGCCTCAAGTTCCTACTCTGGCTTCCCTCAAGGATGGACTGTGACCTATAAGCCAAATAGACTCTTTCCTTCCCGAGTTGGTTTTATTGAGTGTTTTATCATAGCAATAAAAAACTAAGACAATGCACATTCTTTTAAAAGACTTAATTTGCAGCCTTGCAGCTGAGAATGTGATACACACTTATAATCCCAAGGCTTGGGAGGCTGAGGCAAAAGCATCCCAAGTGTAAGGCTAGCCTGGCCTACATAGCAAAATCCTGTCTCAAAAAACAAACAAAAACCTCTTATAAAGCAAAAGATAATTTAATAAAGCAACTCTTAAGCATATTTTCTTTGTGGATTTCCAGCTCAACATACTCAGCTTTCTTCCAAGGAAAGCACATCTATCTGCACATACACTCATTATGATCATTAAGGATAGACTTTCCAATTCATTACTCAGGGAATGACGACTGCCAGTTCTGAAACTTGTTTGAGCTTTATGTTACAACTTCTGTTTAGTCCCATTTATCATTTCAAAGTAAACTTGTAGTCTTTGTTCAGAAGTAAGCAATTTTGTCTTTAGAAGCACATTTGAAAAATGCATATTCACTTCTCAGAAATTTTCATACTGAACACCATAGCTCTTAACTTGGGCTACAGATTTTCAAGAAGTTTTCCCCTTATGCAGAACCTCCTCTGCTCTCTACCCTCATCCCACACCTCCAACTGTCTGCACACACACACACACACACACACACATATACACACACACGCATACACACTGTTAAAATATTTTATTTATTTTTATTTTGTGTGTATGCATGTATTGCCTGCATGTAGGTAAGTGCACCCATATTGTGCAATGCCCACGAAGGACAGAAGAGACTGTTGGATCCCCGGGAACTGGAGTTCCAACAGTTGTTAGCTGCCATGTGGGTTCTGGGATTTGAACCCGGGTCTTCTGACTGTTGGATCCCCGGGAACTGGAGTTCCGACAGTTGTTAGCTGCCATGTGGGTTCTGGGATTTGAACCCGGGTCTTCTGCAAGAACAGTCAGTGTTCTTAACCACTGAGCTATCTCTCCAGCCCTATTTTTAAAAATATTTTATTTATTATTTTTGCATGCACACTTTTAAAACCTTCAAAAACTCTAAGACTTCTGACTTTGCAGGTAGCCTCTCCACAATATGTCAAACATCTTAAAACAAGCCATAAAATCACTTGCAACTTTATGGATTGAGTTGCAGTAGACTAGCTACTAGCTAATATAATGTTGTGCTCTAAAGATACTTTTTCAGAATAGGTGTCTCTAGTTTTTATTTGGAGGGCAAGAACAGAATTCAAATTTTGAAACTTTTTTGTGGGCTCTAGAAAAGCACTTGCTCATTAATACTTTTTCCATAACAGTCAATAGGTAAAATAATCCCCACGACAAAATTCCACTCAAAGAATAAGATGAGACATTAATACTTTTAAAAAATGTTTGTGGCTATTGTCCTCTCACAACATAAAACATTTACATCATTGTAAACACTACTTGTCATGGGCTTTTGCTTTCATGCAGTAGTTGGCACGAAGCCCCAGATGTTTAGGGATTACTGGCTAGCCTGTCCTGGATATGGGGCGCTTCCTGTCTTCTTGTCATGGGACCCACCACGTACTCTAACACAGTTTGGAGTAAACTTACTGTCCTAGTTTGCTTCTCTCTTTCTGTGATAATACACTGACCAAAACCAACTTGGGGAGGTAAGTGTTTATTTCATCTTAACACTCCCAAGTCAGAGCAGAATCTCAAGGCAGGAACCTGGAGGCAGGGACTGAAGCAGAGACTGTGGAGGAATGCTGCCTACTGGTTTGTGTCCCACTTTCTTATACAATATAGGACCACCTGCCCAGGGATGCACCACCCACAGTGGGATGCCTCCCACATCACTCAACAATCAGGAAAATGCCTCAAAGGCACTCCCCATAGACCCCAATTGAGTGTCCCTCTTCCCAAGCCAAGTGTGTCAAGTGGACAACCAAAGGCAACCATGACACTCACCCTTGGACAGGCTTACTCACCTCAGCTCTGTTGAGCAAACACCCTAAGGTCATCCAGATGGTCCAGCTAAGGCCAAAGACAGAGCTTGGTCATCCATGGATTATGCTTAGATCTCTAGAAAGATGGAAGACATTAGCAGAGAAAGGTATTGACTAAAAAAAACTGTGGTTAACATACTTATTTTATCAAAATGTCAAGAATAAAATGTCAAATGTGCATGTCTTTGGTATTTGCCTAGACACAAATTAGTCACAGAACATGTTGAAAACATCTGTTTTTTCAAGTGATAACTGAATTTGAATCTCCTTTGCTAGGCTTCTGCCACGCCCAAAATACCAACGGAGAGAAAGACTATCAGATAATACCCTGTTTTTCCTCTTCTGATAACCCACACAGCACTTCAAGGGAAAAGCGGGAATGGGAAAATTGGACACGGTCTTAAGCTGGGCAGAAAAGACAGACTTCACTCCACACAGACACTTGAATCTTACACACCGACCTGTGAAAACAACTTGAGCTAAGACAGAAAGAAACAAAGGCCTCCGAGTTAGCCAGCATTCTCTAGAAGAACAGAACCGACAGAATGGATGTATATCAAAAGGGAATTATTAGATTTCCTTACATGATATGGTTTGAATAGTCCAATAATGGCTGTCAACCAATGGCAAGACCAAGAATCCAGTAGTTGCTCAATCCATGAAGGCTGGATGTCTCAGCAATCCCAATCTTGCCTGGAGGATTCCTGGTGAGCCATTGGTCCACACTGGATGCCCCTAGAAGCTGGTTCTGGCATCAGCAAAGCAATCAGTAGTGGCAACAACAGGATAGATGGGGATGACCTTGCCAGGCAGAGTAAAGGACAAGGGAGCACAGGGCAGAACACCTCTTCTCTTCTTCCAAGTCCTTTTATCGGGGCTGCTACCAGAAGAGGCCACCCACATTTAGAAAGACAAGTCACTTTTATAACAGAAATTTCCTTTTTGTGGGACTACCTTTTGTTAATGGACATAATCTGAACTAATTAACACCAGAAAAACTATGCACATAATGATGGAACTTCAGTTCCAAGGGATCCAACACCCTCTCCTGACCTCCCGGGGCATTGTACAACACAAGTGCACTTATGTACACGCAGGCAATACACTCATACACATAAAATAAAAATAATGAAGTATTAAGAAAAGAATCATTTTAATATGCTGATTATAGTATTATTGTTAGCTGGCTGGTTTAATTCTTTTTCAACACTGGCCTTTTCAGTATACCTGAGGCTATATTTGAATACATCTCTATAAAACGGTCATGTGTTATATATGATACAAAATACTCTGATTAACTATAAGCCAGTGTATCCAATTACAGTTTAATTTGGACGGGACCTGATAGTTATACAATGGTGTATTTTTCCATGCACTGTATTTTTTGGAGGTTTTTTTCTTTCTTCTTCTTTGACTTATTTATCTATTTTTATGGTGATTTTCACTTCTCTAACATTCCCCCCGCCCCCAAAGAGGTATTCCTAAAATCTTTTAAGGATTAGATACAAGCTCCCAAATACTTTTGACATTTTTGGCCTTTGGAACAGAGTATGTTACTAAAAGGCCCAAGGACATTTTGACTTTTAGGCAAGAAACTGACTACTTTTCTTTAGGGTATTTTTACCCTAACTGCCTAGCCAATTCCTACCTCCTATTCTTATCACACCATCCTCTGAAGAGGTTACCCAAATTGCCAATAGGGAATCAGGACTCAGACCACCCTGGCTTCTTCCATGCTGAACAGGGATGCAGGGTGAGGCAATTGGAGCACCCCTTCAGTGGGTCTATGTAAAAGAGCCCCAAATTGCATAACTCTTTTCTCTAAGGGAAAAAGAAAGTCCTTGAATCATGAATAGGAGATGTGAAGGAGAAGTAAAGGCAAGAGTAATTAGAATTATAAGTTCTAGACAGGGAACTAGAAAAAAGTCAGAATATGGCAATTTTCAAATGTTCCTATGAGAGTCCATTGGAATTTCTTGACAAGGGCTTCCCAAAGCATCCCTCTATTTGGTTCCTCCTCATTTTTCTTTTGTTTCCAAGCCTGGACTCTAGAGTGATGGATTCAGGATTTGCTTTCAGGTATTTTGATAGCTGTTGGAGTGGTTAGAATCAATGTCAGTTCCCTCTCAAAGGCTTAGTTGACTGGAAAGAGTGGCTGGATAATCCAGTGAGGGTCCAATGACCCTGCCTGGCCCTCCTTTAATGAATGAGCGCAACCGTCAACAAGCCCAATTGCGACTGTTTAGCGATCAGGCTCAGCTGAAGTAGTGATGATGGTAGTTATTTCATGCAGAAGGGACTGCTGTACATCATCTTATTAAAGGGAGCTGGAATTTAAAAGGATTTGGTGCTAGGATCCATATATGAGGGAGAACATACGTCATTTGTTTTTCTGAGCCTGTGTTACTTTACTTAGTATAACCGTTTCTAGATCCATCCATTTACCTGAAAATTTCATTATTTCAGCTTTCTTTACTGCTGAATAGTTGAGGGGCACTTAGGTTGCTTCCATCTCTTAGCTATTGTGAAAAGAGCAGCAACAAACATGGATGTACAAGTGTCTCTACAATAGGATGAGTCCTTTGGGTATATGCCAAGGAGTGGTGTAACTGGGTCATATGGTAGATTCGTTTTTAGTTTTTTAAGAGTTCTCCACACAGTCTTCCATTGAGGTTGCATAAGTTTGCAATCCCACCAGCAGTGAATGAGCATTCCCCTTTCTCCACATCCTTGCCAGCATTTGGTATCATTTGTTCTCTTGATCCTAGACAATCTGATTGGAGTAAGATGATATCTTAGGATGGTTTTAATTTGCATTTCCCTAATTTCTAACAATGTTGAACACTTTTCGAGATGTTTCTTAGCCATCTTTAGTTCTTCCCTTGAGAACTCTCTGTTTAGATCCTTAACCCATCTTTTAATTGGGTCATTTGGTTTCTTGATTATTTGTTTTCTGAGTTCTTTAAATATTCTGGATGTTAAACCTCTGTCAGATGTGTCACTGATGAAGATTTTTTTCCCGTTCTGTGGGTTTTCTCTTCACTTTTTAGATTGTTTCTTTTACTGTATAGAAGCTTTTTGGTTTAATGAGGTCCCACTTGTTGATTGCTGACCTGAATTCCTGAGCAACTGCTGCCCAATTTAGAAAATCCTTTCCTACACCTATATCCTGTAAGTTACTGCCAATATTTTCTTCTAATACTTTCAGGGTTTCCAGTTTCACATTGAGGTCTTTGATCTATTTGGAGTTGACTTTTGTGCAAGGTGAAAGATAAGGATCTAGTTTCATTGTTCTACAGTTGGAGATCCAGTTTTTCCAGCACCATTTTTTGAAGATGCTGTCTTTCTTCCATTGTGTGTTCTTGGCACCATTGTCAAATATCAGGTGGCTGAAATTGCATGTACTAGGGCTTGGATCTTCAATGATGTTCCACTGATCTATATGTCTATTTTTGTGCCAATGCCATGCTGTTTTTAAGACTATAGCTCTATAATATATTTTGAGATCTGGTATAGTAATCCCCCCAGCATTGCTCTTTGTGCTCAGGGTGCTTTGGCTATCTGGGGTCTTTTGTACTTCCATATGAATTTAAGGATGGCTTTTTCTAAGTCTGTGAAGTATGTCATGGGGATTTTGATTGGGATTGCATTAAATCTATATATTGCTTTTGGTAGGATGGTCATTTTCACAATATTAATTCTTCCAATCCATGAACATGGGAGGTCTTTCCATCTCCTGGTGTCTCCCTCAATCTCTTAAATGATTTAAAATTTTCATCGTGGTAGAGATCTTTGGTGTCTTTGGTCAGATTTATTCCAAGATATTTTAATTTTTGCAGCAATTATGAATGGGAGCATTTCCCTGTATTCTTTCTCCAATTGCTTGTTATTGGTATATAGAAATGCTACTGATTTTTGTAGATTGATTTTATAACCTGCCACTGTACTGAAAGTGTTGATCAGTTCTAGGGGTTTTCTGGTGGAACTTTTGGGACCTCTTAGGTATAGTATCATGTCACCTGCAAAAAGTGATAGTTGAACTCTTCTTTTCCAATTAGTACTCCTTTAATTTCCTTCTCCTGTCTTATTGCTCTAGCAACAGTTTCAAGCATTATGTTGAAAAGGAGTGGAGATAATGGACATCCTTGTCTGGTTCCTGATTTTAACGGGAATGCTTCCTGTTTTTCTCCATTTAGAATGATGTTGGCTGTGGGTTTGTTGTACATACCTTTAATTATGTTGAGGTATGTTCCCTCCAGTCCAGTTCCCTCTAGGATATGAACATAAATCCATGCTGAATTTTGTCAAAAGCCTTTTTTGCATCTATTGAGATGACAATGTGGTTTTTATCTTTGATCATTTATATAATTAATGACGTTTATTGACTTACATATACTGAACCAGCCCTGCATCTCTAGGATAAAGCCTACTTGATCATGGCAAATGATGTGTATCTATATGCGGTTTGCAAGGATTTTGTTGAGAATTTTTGCGTCTATGTTTATTAAGGAAATGGGTCTACAGTTTTCTTTTTTGGTTGTGTCTTTACCTGGTTTGGATATTAGAGTGATGCTGACTTCATAGAAGGAATTTGGAAGTTCTCCCTCTGTTTCTATCATTTTGAATTATTTAAGTAGTATGTGTTGGAAGTCTTTAAATGTCAGGTAGAATTTGCTGTAAATCCATCTGGGCCTGGGTTTTTTTTAGTTGGGAGGCTTTGTATTACTGTCCCAATTTCCTCATATGTTATGGGTCTCTTTAAATTATTGATCTCTTCTTGGTTTAACTTTGGTGATTCCCATGATTTCAGATATCCATCCATTTCTTTTAGGCTTTCAGATTTAGTAACATATAGGTTTTTAAAATATTCCCTTATAACGGTCTGGATCTTTTGAGTGTCTGTTGTAATGCTTCCCCTTTCATCTCTGATTTTTTTTTTTTATTTGGATTTGCTCTTTCTTTCTTTTGGTTAACTGGGCTAAGGGTCTGTATATCTTGTTTAGCTTTTAGAAGAAACAGCTCTTAGACTGACTCTTTGTCTATTTTCTGTTTCTATTTCATTAATTTGTGCTCTGATTTTTTTTATTTCTTCTCTTCTGCTGGGTTTGGGTTTTATTGTGATATTTGTGTATTTAAGTATGTTTAGACAATACTTATGTGC
>NW_008347316.1:43461-43800 GCF_000622305.1 Nannospalax galili
GTAGGCACTTAGAGCTATAAACTTCCCTCTTAGGACTGCTTTTAATGTGTCCCAGAGGTTGTGTTGTGTTGTGTTGTCCTTTTCATTAAATTCCAGGAATTCTTTTATTTCTTTCTTAATTTCTCCTTTGACTCACTCATTGTTTAGCAGTGTGTTGTTCAGTCACCATGAGTTCATGTAGTGACCTAGGGCTTTTGTCCAGTGTTGAATTTAAGCTTTATTGCATTGTGGTCCGATAGAATTCATGGAATTATTTCAATTTCTTTGTATTTGTTGAGGTTTGTTTTGTGGCCCAGTATGTGGTCAATTTTTGAAAAAGTTCCATGGGGTGCTGAGTAG
>NW_008347316.1:44127-46168 GCF_000622305.1 Nannospalax galili
TTTGTTTCTTAATCCATTCACTTAGCCTGTGTCTTTTGACTGGGGAGTTCAGTCCATTGATATTTAATGTTATTCTTGAAAGATGTGTATTGGTTGCCATCAATTTAATTGCTGTTTGTGTTCTCTGTCTAATTTTGTGTTTCCTAGATTATACCTTTATTTTCTTTCATTGCCCCTGGGATACAGTTGTTTCTCTCTCTGCTCTCTGTGTTGTTTCAAGTATTCTTTGAAAGGCTGGTTTTGTGGACATGTATTCTTTCAGGCTATTCATATCATGGAAGATTTTTCCTTTTCCCCTCAACTATAATAGACATTTTTGCTGGGTATAGTATTCTTGGCTGGCATCTATTGTCATGTAGAATCGGAAATACCTTGGTCCAGGCTCTTCTGGCTTTCATAGTTTGCATTGATAAGTAAGCTGTAACTCTGATGGGCTTTCCTTTGTATGTGACTTGTTTTTCTTTTGCTGCTTTCCATATTCTCTCTTTGGTCTGTACATTTAGTGTTTTTACTATGATAAGTCGTGGGGAGTTTCTTTTCTGATCCTGTCTATTTGGTGTTCTATGTGCTCTCTGTATTTGTATGGGGTTTCTTTCCTTAATTTGGGGAAGTTCTCATTTATGATCCTGTTTAAGATCTGGTCAACACCATTAACCTTAAATTCTTCTCCTTCCTCTATTCCTATGATCTGCAGATTTGGTCTTTTCATGGTGTCCCACATCTCTTGCATATTCCATTCCTGTGTTTTTTATATTTTCCATAATTTTTACTTGAGTGGTCCAGTTCTTCAGCTTTATCCTCCATTGTTAATACTCTGTTTTCCATTTCATTCATTCTAATGGTGAGGCTTTCCCCTGTTGTTTCAAGTTGGCTTACTGAGTTTTGCACTTCCTTCTTCATTTCTGCCTGAGTTTTCTTCAGTGTTTCTATCTTTTGTGAATTCATTCAGAAGTTTATCCCTATCTTCTTTTAGCTCTTTGATTTGTTTGTTCATGTTCTTTAAATTCGTTGAATTTCATGATCATGTTTATGATTGCTCTTTTAAATTCAGTGTCCTGGGTTATTTCTAGGGGGTTCTCCTTGTAGAACTCTTCTACAGGATTGGTGGGGTTTGGTGGGGACACGTTCATTGTGGTTTTGGCATGTGAATTTCTTTTGTTGTTTATGATTCTGATACTTTTGCTGTTTATGATTCTGATACGAGAATTAAGTTGAAGTATGCTTCTGTTTGTATTATCCAGGGGCCTAGATCCTTTCTTTATTGGTTATGTAAAGCTGGTTGGTCCAGGTTTCAAGTTCTTTCAGGTTTAATTTGGAGGGAACTGATGGCTTCAGATCAGCTATTATGAAGTACCCACAGAAGCCCAATGCAGGTTCCAGTCAGGTACACTCAGGCTTCCTTCACCGTGGAGGCAGGATCTGAGCACTCTCAGACAGTCCCCTGCATTCTCAGCCCCTATGCCAGAGGGAGGCCAGAACTCGGTGCTCTCTGGCAGTCTGCTGAGATCAGAGCCACTACAGCAATGGAGGTTGAAGCCCACTGTTAGGGAAAGAGGAATTTACTGCTTGTCTGAGTTTACTGCTTGTCTGAATTTACTGTTTGAATTTACTTGTTTGAATTTACTGCTTGTAACCAATTAACTCAACTGGAGACACAGGCATCCGGAGATAGGGGCAAGTGCTACAGCCCCCCTGTAACCTGACCTGTCTGGTCTGTGTCATGTCTGTAGGCATGTCCGCTTACACAAGATAACAAGGAAGGGCTGTGCCAGGCACATACCACTCATCTCTCCCCGATTGGGACACTTGAAGGGAGTTGTAACATTTTTCTTGAAGTTATTAGTTTGTGAAATGCTTGCTTTGAAACTATTGGTTGTATAAACGTGGGCTTTTGTGTAACAGTTGTGGAAGCCTATATAATCTTTACCTAAAATTGTCTCAGGGTCGATTGCTCTAACCAGACCTGCATGTCTTGGAAGGACGGTCAGCCCCAGCTAGCTGGTTTAATAAAACTCTGCTTGATTTTTGCATCTCCATACTC
>NW_008347316.1:46217-51752 GCF_000622305.1 Nannospalax galili
TCAGCCTTAGAATACCAAAGCCAGATCTACCCTGGGGCCTTGGGAGGGGCCTCACAAAATCCCAGGTAGGAGGTGGGTATAGCACAATTAGGGGAAGCTCACCACCACGTGGAGGCAGGATCAGAGACTCTCAGGCAGTCCTCTGCATTCTCAGGCCCTCTGCCAGAGGGAGGCCAGAGGAAGGCCAGAACATGGCACTCTCTGGCAGTCTGCCGAGATCAGAACCACTACACTGATGGAGGTCCAGACCCACCTTCCCAGACACTTCTTAAATAGCAAAGTTGTATTGCATTTCATGAGTTCATTTATTTTTTAATATTTTATTTATTATTTTTATTCATTTATTAAGTGTATGAATGTATTGCCTGCAGGTAGGTAAGTACACCTGTGTTATGCAGTGCCTGTGGAGGTCAGAAGAGGGAGTTGGATCCCCTGGAACTGTAGTTATAGATGGTTGATAGCCACCATGTAGGTGCTGGGAATCGAACCTGAGTCCTCTGCAAGAGCAGCTAATGCTCTTGACTGCTGAGCCATCTCTCCAGCCCTCATGAATTCATTTAAATTCTGTTTTTTACTGTACCAGAAGCAGTGTTAGAAGTTGAAGTCTTTTTTTCAAAAAGACCTGTATCACTATGATTGAAATGTATTGGTGATGTTAATTATTTTAGTTCTGTTTCATCTTTTTGTATATAGTTTTAAAAGCTTGAGAACATACATGATAGAGACCTGATTTTAAAACAATGCTAGTTATTTATTTTGACAAAATATGCAATCAAAGGGACATTTCCCCTTATCTATGAATGGAACTCCCATGCAACATAATTGTTAATAAATAGGGTATTGATTTCTCCACCCTTTTACTTCTCCTGTGCGTTTTTAAAGCTGCCTTATATGTATTTTAAATACGGAAGTCTTGTGTTACATTTGGAAAACATATATATTGAAAAAATATATTCTCCCAGATGAGTCCAAGGTGTTTTGGTTGCTAGAACTCTATTTCACACACATTAGTCTAGCATCAGACCAACTGTGGTGCCTGTAAGAGGAATGACTCGAAAACGGAGACCTCAGCAGTAACTGCTCAATGAAAAAGATTGACTTCAAACCAGAAATAATTTCAACCAGACTTCTAATTAAGGGAAAAATATGTGGAGATGATCAAGAATACTTCCACTTCCTAAGATGACCCGTCTCCTCTCCTCTCCACATGCCCTCTGCCCTTATTCACATTATTTGCACACTATTAAAATAATTAGCTATAGAACAAGGCTGCCAAGCCCTGAAACTGACATCTTCAATCTTCTTACGAGTTTCATCTCTGAAAGAGAAAATGTAAGGTTGGGAAGAAGAAGAAGAAAGGAAAGGGGAAGTTGCGGCTTATTTGAAATGAGACTTCATAAAGTAATAAAAGCTAACTGTGATTGCTCTCTGTTAATGCACTCAGCAATTCCAACTGCTAACTAATTGGTGGGAGGAGGGTGCCAAGGTCCTTCAGAGAAGTTGGTGAGTTAAGGTAGGTTATAAATGTAGGCTATGAGGCTATATGAAGTGAACTTAGTAAAAACTGCTTCTTGGAAGGCAGAAATCCTCTGAGTCAGCATCAGAAATCTTTGGCTTGGTCTTTCACTGTGGCTTAGACTTTGGACTCTGCTTATTCACCACTGGCAAGGGCGAATCACAAGAATGTTGTTATACTTGTGACAAAATACCTAACAAAAGCAATTTAAGGAAGGAAGGCTTCATTTTTGGCTCACACTTTGAGGGTACAGCCCATCACGGCAGGGAAGGCATGCCCATAGGAGCATGAAGCAGCTGGTCACATTGCCTCCACTGTCAGAAAGCAGAGACAGATGATGTACGCTGGTACTATGCTTGCTTTCTCCTTGTTATTCAGTCCTGGTCCCCAGCCCATGGAATGATGCTGCCCACATTTAGGGTAGACCTCAATTAATCTAATCTAGAAACTCTCTCACAGAAATACCAGAGTTTATCTCTTAGATGATTTTAGATTCTGTCAAGTGGACAATCAATATGAACCATCACAGATGATTGTCTCTTCTGGTTAACTCCTAGTCAAAAAGTATTGATTGAGCAACTACTCTGGACTCATTTCAGTGCAGAACATACAGGGCTGTGTGATCATGATATTCTGGGGTCTGGGGTCCCACCTGCCTACTAGCCTATAAGCAGAGTTTGTTTGTACGTGTGTTTGCTCATTTGTTTTACAGCCTATACATGATTTTTGTTCTATATTATTTATTTTTATTTTATGTGTATGAGTATTTGCCTTCATGTGCCGTAAATACACCACCATGTACATGAAGTGTCCACAGAGGCCGGAAGTAGATGTTGGATCCCCTAGAACTGGAGTTACAGATGGTTGTGAGTCAACATGTGGGTGTTGAGAACAGAATCCAGGTCCTCTGCAAGAGCAACCAGTGCTCTTAACTGCTAAGCCATCTCTCCAGCCCTGCCTATACATGATGGTAAGGCAGATTTGTGTCCAGTTCCTTTCTTGGCCCAGCACTTTACACAATGCCTAGAAAAATAGAAACTTTCAGTATTTTTTTAATGAATTAATTAATACATAAAATTTCCCAAAGTAACGTGATAGTTTTCTTGGGAAAACATCACAAAATATTTTTTCTTTTTCAGGGCATGAGCAGATGGGAATAAGTGATATAATCAAGAAAAATAAAGAGTCCTCAGAAACCTCATTTACCCCACTAAGAAGCTATAAAGCAAAACCAGATCTTACAGTGTTCTCCCCACCTGAAGGACAATAGCCAGTTTGTAACTGGAGGAAGCCCTCAAATTAACAGCCATTATTGTTAGACTGAACATGACCAATGGTCAACTGAAATAATTGCCCTTGCCCTGAGTTCAAATCTTAGCACTCTTGTAAAATGCCAGGTGTGACTGCAGGTAACCCCGCACTGAAGGGGATGGAAAAAGGAGGATTTCTGCCAGCCTAGCTCCAGGTACAAGAACGAGACCTTGTCTCAAGGGAAGATGACAGAAAGTGAGAGAGCAGGACACCTGCCTTCTGCCTCTGGCCTCCATGTGTGCACACAGGCTGGCACGCGCTTGTACACACACACACACACACACACACACACACACACACACACTCAGAGGCATACAGCACACATACATAGGAAATATCCTTGCCACTAATCATGAATCCAGTTGGTGCCTCCAAAGCTTCCCACCAAGATTGTTACCTTCATTAACAAAGTTTCCTTGCAAATCAGGGATTCTAACCTCTAGCAAGCACCGTTGTCACGTAATTTCAAACATCACGATTCCTTTTGTGGGGACTGAAAAATTTCTTTTCAAAATAACAAGATTCACTGTTTGGAGGGGGTGGCATTTAAAGAGAAAATATCTTCCAAACAAAACTTTTCAATTTTCACAGGGAAATAACTGAAACTAAAGCTGCATTTGATTTAAAAGAAAGAGAATTGTAACGGAAGCCACGGCCATCACAGAGCACAGCTGGCTGATTCCTCAGAGAATGGCTTGGTGGGGAGAATGGGAGGTTTCTTATTTGTCAGCCAAGGTGCAAAACAAGAAACCAAGGTGTCAGTTAGAGAAACACTGTCATGCTTCTCAGACGCCTTTATAGGTCCCGTCAGGAAAACTATATGCATTCAGTTTTGTTCATTTTATCTCCTTAGACATCACATATCATTAATCATCTCAGTCTGTCAAGACAAAGAGCTGGAAAACATTGATATTCTAAAATCTCTCAAATATCAAATGGGTCTCAAACACAAATTTCACTCCAGCTATCAATTACAATTGGGTATTTAAGGTGACAGGCTCTGTTCCAGGCTGTTCACTTTTCCCTCCCATCAGCAAGCTCCAAAGACTGCACATGGAAGCCACAGAAAAACAGCCAGCCAATCAACTTCACCTAAGGAAGGAGCAGCCTCTCTCCTGTAACAGGAAGAAAAATGTGTCACCCACTGTGACCATGACTTCTTCCCAGGGGGTGGCAAAACACCGCCCAGAAATGACTCTAAAATAACGCTCACTGAGAGATAGAAAGCTGCCTCCCCAAGTGGCCTGCTACACATGAGTTGCTCTTTGAGATAGCTTTTCCATAACCAAACACCCAAGATACTACATTGCTAATATGGACAAAGTTGGAGCAGCAAGCCAATGACAGGGCCAGACAGCCAGCTCAGAACAGTGGGGGTCTGTCACGGGAGGAAAGCAAACAAGAAAGGACATGGAGCTGACTAAAGCCAACTCACTGCAACTTTTCCCTGAACTTGCTGCTCTGGGATCAGGAACAAGAGCCAGGGGTGGTGAGCACAGCATCTGGAGTCTGGGGGTGTGAAGCTGGTAAATATGGAAACTTCTTCCTCTAAACCTATCTTTAAATGCTTCTTATTTTACAAAGCCATGACTTATTCTCTTCTAAATATATTTTGGTCCCCAAACTCAAGTGTTTTCTAATCTTGTCTTCACTGATTCTGTCTCCATTGTAAGAAAAACCTTCAACAATCGTAGCTCAGCTAAATGGCAGCCATAATTTAAGATGAGAATTTAAAATTTAAGATGAGAAAAATTTAACATGAGAATTTAAAAATGAGAATAGCATGTCTCTATAAATCACAGTGTGTGTGTTTGGGTGTGTTTCCATGTCTGTGTGAACATATCACAACCACTCAGAATTTTCACACTATCTGAATTATGGAAGGAGGGTGACTATAATCCAGAAAGCACAGGATATGCCCCATCTTAGTCAGGGGAACCCAAGGGAGAGCTTTCAATACACACTAGTACAGATCAAATGGTTGGCCAATTTCCCCAACCAACGGTCTTCCAGAATCCTAATATTGCAAAAGGAGTTTAAGCCAGGAACTACTAATAGGAAATAATGCTTGCAGAAATTAAAATGAGGCTGCTTCCTCCTGATGGGGAATATGTGTCTTCCCTGTACACAGTTTCCCTGGGTATGCTGTTTCACTTACCTTGATATGCCAGTTCCACTGAGTTCTCTTTCTTCAGTGTAATACCAGAACTTTCTAAAGAAAGAGTTAAGATAGATATTTTCCATAATTTTCCTTTAAAATGTACATAAGGCTTTAAAATGCATTTATCAAATGAAATATTTATCAAATGAAAACAAGTACCATTTCTGTAACAAGAGAGTTTTAGATATCAAGATAATTTTGGTTTTGGGGGGGGGGTTTGGGGTTTTGGGGTTTTTTTTTTTTTTGTCTTTTTGAGATAGGGTCTCCCTGTAGCCCCAGCTGTCCTGGAACTCACTATGTAGACTAGGCTGGCCTTGAACTCACAGAGATCTGCCTGCCTCTGCCTCCTGAGTGCTGGGATTAAAGGTGTGTGCCACCACACCTGGCACTTTTTTAAATTATTAATAACTACATGATTAGAAGAAGCATTTCATTACAGCTTTAACATATTCAGTAACACACTCCAGAGCAAGATTACATCTCTTTCACAAGTGGGTGCAAGTTTCTAGGTTCACAGTTGAATTAATACAGTTATACAATATTGAAC
>NW_008347316.1:51957-69848 GCF_000622305.1 Nannospalax galili
ATAAAGTCATTGGGTAGATTTCAGTGGTAATGTTTATCACCTCTACTAATTAACATGACATAAATTTCCATGTTTCTTCCTCAAATATAATCCATTTTTTAAAATTCGTTGATTTTTTTTGCACGCGTGTGTGTGTGTGTGTGTGTGTGTGTGTGTGTGTGTGTGTATCACACAGAACATCCCAAACCATCTAATTCAACAGACTCAATTCCCATAGCCTCCATCCCCCAACAAGAGCCCTTATACTCTGCTATCCCTGCTACCGTCTGCTGTGTTGTCAGCACCCCCCGCAGTTCCCCACTGCTTGTCTAGCTCCCAAATCCAGCTTGGTGAACCAATAAGTTTATTGGGGTTGCTTTCAGAAGTATTGGGAAGTGTAAGATATGGAAGGATAGAAAAAGAATAAAGTTTAGATAAAATACCAGAGCCAGACATTGGGACTGGAGAGATGGCTCAGCAGTTAAGAGCACTGACTGCTCTTGCAGAGGACCTGGGTTCGATTCCCAGTACCCACATGGTGGCTGTGAACCATCCTTAACTACAGTTCCAGGGGAATCCGAAGCCCTCTTCTGACCTCCGCGGCATTGCACGACATGGGTGCACTCACATGCGGGCAATACACTCATACACATAAAATAAAAATAAAATATTAAATAAAATATTTAAAAAAAGACCAGAGCTAGACCTTCAGCAGACTGAACAGAGGGTTTGTTTAGACAAAGGTGGCGTAGGTTCTCCGCAGACAAACAAGCTGTGCAAAGGTGGGAGGGGTTAAGGTGAATTTTATATTACTAGAAACAAAGAAGGCACACATAGCTGTGAAGTCTGGGCTGGGGTGTCCTTGGGCCCTTTTCTTGGAGTTATAGAAAAAAGAAACTGTCTTCAGCTCCAATGGCTAGCTGAATGACTAGCTGATGCGGGGGGCAGCAAGGACAGCAAAGAGACATTCTGGCAAGAGGAGTGGGTTTTCTGGCTCATTGCAGCTGTGGTATTTTATCAGGCCTGAGACAGGGATGTGACTGTTAACAGTGGGGCTAGGCGAGACATGTATCCCAAGGAACTTTTGGTTTCTATCAGTTGCTTCCTCACTCCTCAAGCCCTTGGAAGATTTAATTAGTGATACATTCAAGTCTCAGTCATCAGAGCAATAAAGAGAGAACTTAGAATGGTAGCAGAAAGTGTTGGTAGCAGGAGATTAGCCAGGGGAAGAGATCAATGGATGTGGAAGGCAGATGGGGAGCTGGGGAGCCATCTGTTCAGCCAGCCATCCCCTTGGTAGCAGAAAGTGTTGGTAGCAGGAGATTAGCCAGGGGAAGAGATCAATGGATGTGGAAGGCAGATGGGGAGCTGGGGAGCCATCTGTTCAGCCAGCCATCCCCTACCCCAACCACTCACACTCCCCCACTGAGAGTCAGGGTCACCTGACTGTTGGCTTCTTTTAGGGACTCAGTGTGTACACAGGTGATGAGAAAGTAATTATTGGAGTCAGAGAAATGCCAGTGTGAATATACAGTCACAGGCTGTTTGAGCCTGAGCAAGTTACAACCTCTCTGGTCCTCCATTTTCTTGTGTATAAAATAAAAACTAAGAGAAGTGACCTCATGGGGAATTTAAGGAATAACTGAGATGATGAAAAAAAAGGAGCTTTGTTCAATGAGCCTTACAGAGAATGTTATTATCCCCTAGAACTGAAGATGGAAATAAAGGCCAACTACCCAATCCTCTACTGTGTTTAGAGAATAGAAGACACAAATCCTCCTGTATTCATCCATTTTCTGTTGCTGTAACAAAATACATGTGGCTAGGTACTTTGTAAAGAAAGGGGGATTATGCCCCTTGCAATTTTGGAGGTTTCAGGGCATGGCAGCTCTGGTAAGAGCTCATGATAAAAGCCATAACATTGGCAGAAGTGCTCCTGGGAGCGATCACATGCACAGATGAAGTCAGAAAAATTATGGGGCCATAATAGTTTTATAATAATTCAGTCTCTCCAGAATGAATCAGAGTCTTGAAAAAGCAACATTGATCCTTCCCAAGAGCAACAGCCTAACCTGATGAGAACAGGACATAGGAGCCAGTCGGGCAGTTTTAGGGTAGGGATCCAAAAAGCAGCAGCTCAGGAAACGTCATTGACTTTGCAGTAGTTCTGTCTTTGCAGAGGCCAGAAATGCCAGAAAAGAGTTCTTATCCCTGGCTCCTTGTTACCTCTTCCCCTAAATGAGTACCCTGTCTGGAAACTACATGAGGATATGACCAAAACTAAGAACACCTGGACATATCAATGGCACTCTCTTTCCTGAGACCCACTCCTGATACACAGGGGCTCTGTCTACACAGGGACTCATCTGTCTTTCTACACAAGGGCTCTGTTTTCTTTCTTTCTATTACTCTCCTATTATGTATCAGTTTCCTCTGAGATAAAATCTTCCATCTTGGAAGGAAGCTGGTAAAGACACAGGATATTCTAGGGGAAGGCAAAACAGTCTGCCCTGCAGCAAGGTTGTTAAGCTCAGAAGTAAACAACTCAGGAACAACTCAGGAAGTAAACAACTTCAGGAAGTCCCTGAAACAGACCAGATGCACTAGGCCCCTCCTTCCCCAAACATATATATGTAGGAAGAATAGCTGAGAGACTCCCTCAGACCGGCTGAGCTTCCTGGAAGAGGCTCAGATCAACTGAGTTACCAGAAAAGACACTCTCCAACCTGTTGAGCTGCCTGCAGGTTGTGCAGTGTGCTCTAGATTTCCTTCTGTGAGCTGTCACCCAAGCTGGGGTGGGCTTTTGGTGATGCAACTGTATTTGGGTCATTTCTGCTCCTGTAAGTTACCCCCACCCATATGTCTGTAAGTAACCCCAATAAAACTCAATGATTCACCAAGTTGGACTTCAGTGGTATCCTTAATTTGGTCTGTCATTGTTCCCTTTCTGGGGTGAATAGACTTTTGTTCACAACTCCCCAGGAATTGTGTCACACAATAGCTTCTTATAATAAAACTTCTAAATTCGCCTGAGGGAGAGTTGGGAAGCTGAGGCAGATGGAGGGGAGGTGTCTTTTTTTATTCTTAATGTATTTTTAATTGAATTTTTGTGCATTTCACACAATACATCTTAATCATATTTATACCCCATTCCCCATAGCCTCCCACTGGATTTCATGCATTCTGTCATATATGTTAAGTCCTAGCCAGTCAAGCTTTTGTACCCAGATGTCCCTCCATGCAAGTTCATCTGCTGGAGTCTAGTCAGCCTATCTAGAGGCAATCCCTTAAAGAAGATCAACTCTCCCTCAGTAATCAGTTGCCAATAATTCTCGGTTAGGTTGGGGCCTGTTACCTGACAGAGTCCAGGTCTGCAGCGACCCTCCCCCAGTGCAGTAAAACTTCACAAAACAGGCCCTGGGGGCCCCTTGAAAACAGGAATTGAGTCAGCAGCTGCACTGGCCATGAAGGGGCAGTTTCAACATAGGCTGTTTCCCTCAGATAAGTTTAGAAGATAAATAGACCCCTGCACCCATGACCCAAGACTCAATCTCAGCACAAGATGCTTCCCCCTTATAAGTTTCACAATGTATAGACTCCTGCTTCCTGCCAAAGCTGTTTCATTTTTCCCATTTTCCTCATTCTCTAACCCCCCTATAAAAGCCACCATCCAGCAGCCTACCCCCTATAAAAGCCACCAGCCAGCAGCCTGCTGGTTCGTAGCTATTTCTCACCCCCATGTTGAGGGCTACCCCCACGACTTTCCAATTTCAATAAACTCTACTTTGCCAGAGTCCTTTGTGTGTGTGTGTGTCTGGGCACTTCCTTCCTGATTTATCTAACATGACGGTGCCATGACTTGGATACCTGTCATTGGAAGTCTCTGGTAAAGGACTCTGGCTGGACCAGCCACCAGCTACCGGCTATCCTGTGACCATCACTGATTTGGCTTTGAGGTTCTCTCTCTCTCTCTCTCGCTCGCTCGCTCGCTCTCTCTCTCACTCTCTCTCTCTCTCTTTCGCTCTCGCTCTCCTTTCCCTTCTTCCTCTGGCTCTTTCTCAACTCTCACCTTCTTCCCCCTGCTTTTCTCCATTTTCCTTTCGATTAGAATCTAACATCACTCCCGGACCTAACAAATGGCCACTGGGCGGCACTAGTCTCCACAACCATTGAGTGTCCGGCACAGTTACTGTGTCCTAAGCCCACCTGGTGGAAAGGCCTCCCCACCTGTCACTCTCAAGCCCTTTCTCTTAAGGCCTCTTGGTCCTGGTGACTAGTCCTTGCAAGAAGCACAGACCCCTCCCAGCCTGCTAAAAGGTTTTCCAGCTACCCGTCATGACCCGGGGTCCTAGAGACCCTAGTAGCCTATTACCTACACAGGGCCTCTTGTCTTGAGATCTTACGGGTTCTCTTTGTAAACCTTTGGACTTTGGCTCCATGGATCAGTCCTCTTTTCCTTACTCTTTCTCTATCTCCCCCTTTCCCTTCATGTCTCTGTCTCTCTCTCTGTCTCTCTCTCTCTCTGTCTCTCTCTGTCTCTGTCTCTCTCTCACAGGCTCCACTCTCTCCTCCCTCTTCTTTCCTTGTACTTTGTCTCCCTCTACTGGCTGGCTGTGTCAACAGACTTTCTGAACCATCCAATCGCACCAGTGAGTGCTTCAGAAAGCCTCCCAGTATTTTCCCCTCTCTGGTTGCAGGATGCTGTTTCCAGGGACCAGGACCCATCCTGTTTTTCCCCTCTCTGGCTGATTGCAAGACTTTGCCTCCAGAGATAGGGAACCGCCAGTTTCAGAGCCCCCGCCATTTGAGGAATGCTTCTCTGGCACACCTTCCAGTTCATGTCCCTCTTTCTCCTCCTTCCTCCTACCCTTTTATTCCTCATATCTATTGCTCTTATGTCTGGAATCCTCACTGGTATCCCAGCTTCTACTCCTTGTGGTGAGAGAATTTTCACAGTCTCCCTCTACCTACTTGTTCAACTTCTCTACTTCCTCATTGCTGTCTGCCACTATGGGAACCTCTCAGTCTAAACCTGAGGGCTCACTCCTCTCGCCTGCCTTCTCCAGTCTCTAAAGCCACTAGGGCTCTCTGACACAATCAGACCAAAACACTTAAAATTTTTGTGTACCACTGCCTGGCCACAGTATGAACTAGATAATGACTCTGTTTGGCCAGACACAGGAATTTTAGATCTAAGAGATTTAGATAATTTTTGCCAGCATAATGGCAAAAGGTCCAAACTCCTCTATGTTCAAGCCTTTTTTAATCTTCCCACCAACCCCTCCATTTGCACTTCTTGCTCCCCACATCAGGTCCTCCTTGACAAAACTATTCCACATGACCCTAACCCTTCTACCCCTTCTACCCTACAACCTTCTGCTCCTCCACCATATTCCTCAATTTCAGCCTTCAATCCCAATCTGGCAGACAAACGACTCCCTATCAGATTCCAACCTCCTTCTTACCCCCAGCCCGAGGCACACCCGGCCTCTCCTCCATCCCAGACTTCTCTATACCCCTTTCTTCCCCCTTCCTCCACCTCTGAACCAGGCTGGGCACCTTCACCTAAGATCTCTTTACAACCCTCTCCCTCCCCCTCCTCCTCTAAGTCTCTCACCCCCCCCTCACTTGTGCTTCCTCCCTGCTCCAAGAAATTCAAGGTCTCAAACAACTACTCACCTGACACCCTCTACTCTCTCCTATTCAATTTCCCAGCTCCAAAAACCCATTTACCTCTCCTACATCACGTCTACTCCCACCTCAGCTTCAGATCCTGCTCCCTGCCTTCCCACAAACCCTTGTGGACAAGACACCCCTCCCAACTCCCCCACTCCAGCCTCCCTAGCTTCCCCTCCCCTCCTCTTCAACCTAATCCAGCTCCATCCTTAGTATCTTGCCACACTCACTCCTGCGCCCACTCTCAGCCCCCTACCACTCACAGCATTTTTCCTCTCTAGGAGGTGGCAGGGGCAGGGGGAGTTGTTAAGGTCCATGTCCCCTTCTCCCTTGGTGATCTGTCCCAACTTGAATGCAAGATAGACTCATTTTACACAGATCCCACCAACTACATGAATGAGTTTAATAGCATAACCCATAGTTATGACCTGACATGATATTTTTATGATTCTACAGTCCACTCTCACCCCTGAGGAGAGACACAGGTCTGGACAGTGGCTCAGGAGTATGCTAAGGAGCCCCATTCTACTAATCAGACCCACTCTACTGGGACCGAAGCAGTTCCCTTACAGGATCCCAGTTGGAATTATCAACCCCCACCAGCAGGACAGGAAGGACCCTCCCTAGGCAGGCCCACGAGGGACCACATGGTCACTTGTCTTCTGACTGGTCTTCAGAGGGCCTCCCCACCTAAGGCAGTTAACTTTGAGAAACTAAAATTAATCACAGGGTCCTACTGAAAATCCCACTCAGTTCGTGACTAGATTAACTGATGCTTTGATTCAGCACACCAGGTATCATCCAGAATCCACAGAGGGAGGGCCAGTTCATGCTTACTCACCATTTTACCTCACATTTGGCCTTAGACATTAGAAAGAAGCTTAGGCATCTAGATAAGGGCCCCCAACCCCCCCAGGGAGATCTGTTGGACCTGGCATTTAAAGTTTTCAAAAACCGGGAGGAACAGGAGAGGGCAGACAAGCTTACCCTGTCCAGACAAAAATACCAGCCAATGGCCACAGTCCTGAAGGCTCCTCCTTCTTCAAGAAAACACATTGGACACTGGACAAAGCTATGCCCCAACCCAAAACTGCATTCTGGACCCTGTCCTCAGTATAGGCAGTGAGGTCACTGGAAGTACAACTGTCCTTCCTTGCCATGCCAAGGTGGGCCAGTGGCCTCCTGACCCCACCCACTCTACAGGGATCTGTAGGTGATCTTATGGCCTGGCAGCTGAAGAGTGACGAGGCTCTGGCTTTTCGGCCCCCACCTACTTGATGACAATCACCATGGAGGAGCCCGGGGTAACAGCCATAGTAGCAGGTAAGACCATCTCTTTGGTCTTGGACATGGGGGTGTCGTGGCCGGTTCTCCCCTCCTACTCCGGTAAGATTTTCCCCTCACAGATCTCAGTGGTGGGGCGTGGATGGAAAGCCCCACATCCCTAGAACAACTGGACCTCTGTCATGTATTTTGGGGGGAATCTCTTTGACCCATTCCTTTCTAGTTATGCCCTCCTGCCCAGTCCCCCTGCTTGGTAGTGACCTCATGCAAAAACTATCTCCCTTCCCTTTTCTACAGTCTTCCTCCTCTCCCCCATGTCCCCACCCTTCAAGACTAGGACCTGGCCTTTCCCATCTTCCGAGGTTGATTCCAAGGTCTGGACATTTCGTCTCTGGGTCTAGCCTCATACCACACTCCTATCCACATCTCCTTGAAGGACCCCTCCCTATTTCTCAGTAGGCCTCAATATCCAATCACACTTAAACACAGCCACGGACTTAAGACTTATAGTCCAAAGGCGTATGAAAGCTAATCTCTTCAAACCTACTCACCCACCCTACAACACTCCCATTCTCCCTGTCCTCAAACCCAATGGCTCCTACCCTCATTAATATAGCAGCTGTCCCTATTCATCCAGTGGTCCCAACCCTTATACTCTTCTCTCTCATATCCCCTCCTCCACCACTCACTTTACTGTCCTGGACCTTAAGGATGCAATCTTTTTTAAAAAAAATATTTTATTATTTTTTTTATGTGTATGAGCGTATAGCCTGCATGTATGTGAGTGCAACCGTGTGGTGCAATGCCATGGAGGTCAGAAGAGGGCTTCAGATACACCTGGAACTGGAGTTAAGGATGGTTTGTAGCCACCATGTGGGTGCTGGGAATCAAACTTGGGTCCTCTGCAAGAGCAGTCAGTGCTCTTAACTTCTGAGCCATCTCGCCAGCCTCGGATGCTTTCTTCTTGATACCCTTACATCCAGACTCTCACAACCTCTTTGCATGGGTCAGAAGAGGACTTCAGATACACCTGGAACTGGAGTTAAGGATGGTTCATAGCCACCATGTGGGTGCTGGGAATCAAACTTGGGTCCTCTGCAAGAGCAGTCAGTGCTCTTAACTTCTGAGCCATCTCACCAGCCTCAGATGCTTTCTTCTTGATACCCTTACATCCAGACTCTCACAACCTCTTTGCATTTACCTGGGAGGACCGTAACACTGGGATGGCTTCCCAACTAACTTGAACTGTCCTGCCCCAGGGTTTCAAGATAGCCCTCACCTCTTTGGACAGGCTCTGGCCCAGGAGCTAACCTCCCTAGATCTCAACACCTCCACCATTCTGCAGAACGTAGATGACCTTCTTCTTTGCTCTCCATCTCCTTTTCCAAGATTCATACAATCAAGCCCCTCAACTTTCTAGGGGACAGGGGATATAGGGTATCTCTGGTTAGGGCACAGCTTTCTCTCCCTCAAGTCAAATACCTGGGGTTCCTTCTCACACTCACATCCCACTGCTTAACTATGGGCAGAACAAATTACTTAAGGTCTTCAAAACCCCCACAACCAAGGAGGAAATCCTGCCCTTCCTAGGCATTGCAGGATACCTGCACACCTGGATTCCTAACTTTGCCCTTCTAGCAAAGCCCCTCTATGAAGCCTCCAAAGGAGACATCCCTGAGCTCATCAAGCCTCTAGTGCCAGTAACAACAGCCTTCCACACTGTCCAGGAGGCCCTCCTAAAGGCCCAGGCTCTGGCTTTCCCTTATTTGGGATCTCATTTTCTCCTATATACAATCGAAAATAGGGGCCTGGCACTGGAGGTCTTAGGACAGATGAAAGGCCCCACTTTCACTCCGGTAGCTTATCTTTCTAAACTACTGAATACAACCATCCAGGGATGCCAGCCTTATCTCCAGGCTTTGGCTCCCAGTCTGGGGTGGGGGGGCTTAAGCTCGCTCTAGGTCAGCGGTGTCCCACAAACAGGGTATGCTATAGTATCCCTCATGGATATCATTGAGTCAGGACCACTGCCACCTGGGACCACGTCACAGAAACCCAAGCTTGTGGCACTCACCAGGGCCCTGACTTTAGCCAAGGCTCAGAGAGTTAATATTTTCACAGATTCTAAGTATGCCTTCCACATACCTCATCATCATTCCTCAGTGTGGAAGGAAAGGTGTCTCCTAACTACCAAGGGAACCCCCATAACTAATGGCCCATTAATCCTCAAACTCCTAAAGGCCTCCTACCTCCCAGCTAAGGCAACTGTGGTCCACTGTAGGGGACATCAGTCTCTCACCGATCCCATAGCTAGAGGTAATGACCTGGCAGACCGGACAGCTAGGGAAGCCAGCAGGGCCCATTGCTCCTCTGATGGTTTATACTTCCTGGCACCAACAGGGATGACCCCTTCCTATCCCACCCCACAGCGCAAGAGCCTCGTGGACATGGGGGCTACCCAAGGTCCGGAGGGATGGTTGCCTGTATCAGATAAGCACTGCCTGCCTGAAGGACAAGTCTCCTCCATCTTAACCCATTTACATAATGTCTTCCATGTAGGTGCCCGGCCACTTTACAAGTTCCTAGAGCCCCTTATCTATTGCCTTAGACTCTTATACTCCTCACAGAGGTCACCAGACAATGTCCCACCTGCGCCATTGTCTCCACACAAGGCAGAGGCCACCCTCCTCCATCTTTCAAACCTCACCAACACCAGGGAGCCCTCCCAGGGGTGGACTGGCAAATAGATTTTATCCACATGCCTACCTGCAAAAAACTCAAGTATCTCCTAGTCTGTGTAGATACCTTTCAGGTTAGGTAGAAGCCTTTCCCACACCAGAGAGATGGCAAACATAGTGGCCACCTGCTTAATTTGGAATAGTCTTCCCCGCTTCGGCCTCCCTCTAACCCTCCAATCCCACAATGGTCCAGCTTTTATCTCCAAAGTAACCCAGACAGTCTCTCAGTCCCTGGGAATAACATGGAAGCTACATATCCCCTACCATCCCCAATCCTCAGGAAAGGTAGAGTGAGCTAACTCCCTCCTTAAGGATCACCTTACCAAGCTCTCCCTAGAGTTACAACAATCCTGGGTCACTCTCCTGCCTCTTGCCCTCACCAGATTACAGGCCATCCCACGAGCCCCCTCTTTCCTCAGCCCTTTTGAACTCATGTATGGGAGGTCCTTCCTCCAAAATGACTTCCCATTCCAACGCCCCTCACCCCTTCATGACTGTTTACCAGATTTCACTCTCCTAAGAAAATTTCTCAGAGAACATGCTGACCAGATTATTCCCCAGGCATCTAAGGACCAGATCAACCACCCACTCCAGCCAGGAGATTACGCCTACCTGCGGGTCACCACCCAACAAAAAGGGGTGAAGGGGACTCTCCAACCATGGTGGACTGGGGCTCACCTGGTAATTCTGTCTACTCCAACAGCAGCCAAGCTCCTAGGACAATCCAGTTGGATCCACCTCCCCAAACTAAAGCCTGACCAGGAACACAGCAAGTACCAAGCCACTAACACTGGTCCCCTTAAACTTAAAATCTCAAGGATCCCCTCCTTAACCTCTATCCAAGAATGAGAATATTACTCACTGTACTTGTTATCAACACCTTAACCTCTATAACCCACGCTATTTCCCAATGGTCATATCCATCCTGCACCTTTAAGTTTGAGGTATGGAAAATTAATAACAAAAACCAGGAAACCAAACTCCTTGGCTCTTCCTCCTGCCCACTCTCCTCTTGCAGCTCCGTTACCCTGTCTTCTGTCTTAGGTGAAAACACCTGGTACCCCAGATTTTTATGTTTTATTGAGGACCAGACTAGCCCTAAGTACAGAGACCCAGGGAACTGGGAAAGGTGCCCCTCATGGTCATGCAACTACCACTGGCTCCCTGAAAACCCAATAAACTCCTTGGCTCTTCCTCCTGCCCACTCTCCTCTTGCAGCTCCGTTACCTTGTCTTCTGTCTTAGGTGAAAACACCTGGTACCCCAGATTTTTATGTTTTATTGAGGACCAGACTAGCCCTAAGTACAGAGACCCAGGGAACTGGGAAAGGTGCCCCTCATGGTCATGCAACTACCACTGGCTCCCTGAAAACCCAATAGGCCAAGGATGGTATCAGGGATCTGTGATCGGAGCTGCCTTGGCAGGGAAGACATGGGATGATATATTGGGGGGAAGAAAATGGGGACTAAAGTCAAACTTATTAACATTCAGCCCCAAATGTGACACCCCACTAAAATATAAGTACCAGACCTGTGATATCACCCCCGGGATACCCCGTTGTGATGAGTTCTCATTTAAAATATTTAACCCACATTCATGGACAAACCAAATTGTGGTAGCAGGCGTTTACTATCAGATTTCCATAGGCTGTCTCAGAATTAAAATAAAGAAAATTATTCAAGATTCCCGATCCAAAAAGGCCATAGAGACCCTTGACCAGGCAAAGGGCCAGACAACACTTTAACACCTCCCACAGCTTTTCCTGGGACTGTGTTCTCTCTCTCTCTCTCTCTCTCTCTCTCTCTCTCTCTCTCCCCTACTCTCTCTCTCTCCTCTCTCTCTCCCCTAAAAGGCTTCTCTAACCTCAGTGCATCTACCTGCTTCCTCTGCGCCCCTCTGCAGGGCCCACTCCTTATTTCTCTCCTAGTTTATAATGACACCAGTCAAACCAATACAGTGCTCCCTGGGCCCAGTAGTACAAGAACCCCTGCCTGTTCCACCCCCTTTCCTTAATCAATCAGAGTCCTGGGCCCCCCAAGTCTCTAACTGACCCCATTCCTCCGTCTGCAATGTTATAGTCTGGGGCAGTACTGCCATCTAGCCCCAGGACTGCTCGTCCTCTGCTCCTCCAGGATATATGCCTGTATCTCCCCACAAGTCAAGGAAACCCGCAAACGGGTTGTTCTCATTCCCAAACTAACTTTATACACCTTGGGGGAAGCACAAGATTTTCTCTCCATGGGTACAGGAGGAACTTGAAAGAAAAGATCAGCCACCCTGGCAGTCCTGGTGGGAACTAGCCTGGTATCATTCTTAGCCACCACAGGACTCACGGCAGGGAGTCCGGGGCATACCTTACTCTCACCCAACATTTCTCTCAGGAGATCCAGGAACTCAAGCAGGAGTTCACTATGCTGGTAGAAACAACAGCCCAGTCAATCCAGATCTTACAACAGCAGCTGCCCTCCCTGACTGAAGTCACCCTCCAGAACAGGGAGCCCTGGACATATTAACTGCAGAAAAGGGTGGTACCTGCATTTTCTTGAGCGAGGAATGCTGTTACTATGTCAACCAATGGGGTAAGGTTGAGTACAATGTAAAGCACCTTCCACAGGTGGCCAAGGATCTCTCACTTAAAACCTCCCAATACCAGCAGTCATCCCAGTGGGATATCCTTACAGGACTGACACCTTGGCTTCTACCCCTACCCAGCCCCCTGCTCTCTATTACTTGAGTGCTAACTATTGCCCTCTGCCTCTTCAGGTACCTTCAGGGCCAGATCCAATGACTCACATACACTAACTTTAACCAAATGTCACTCTCGTTTCCCCCACATGTGTATGAACACCTGTCAACTACTGAACACTTTGTCCAGATGCACGAGGTAGAGACCCCAGCTGTCTTATCAGACTCTAGCTCCTGGCCTCTTCCCACGCCAACCCTGACCAACAGGAAGTAGCCAGATGAGAAACATCACCCCCCCATCTTAAAACACAAAAGGCTGGAATGATAGAGTCCAGGTCTGCAGCAACCCTCCCCCAGTGCAGTAAAACCTCACAAGACAGGCCCCGGGGGCCCCTTGAAAACAGGAGCTGGGTCAGCAGCTGCACTGGCCATGAAGGGGTAGTTTCAACATAGGCTGTTTCCCTCAGATAAGTTTAGAAGATAAACAGGCCCCTGCACCCATGACCCAAGACCTGATTGCTGCAAGACCCTGGTAAGTTTCACAATGTATAGACTCCTGCTTCCCACCAAAGCTGTTTTATTTTACCCACCTTCTGCATTTCCTAACCCCCTATAAAAGCCACCAGCCAGCAGCCTGCTGGTCGGAAACAATTTCTCACCCCCGAGTTGAGGGCTACCCCCATATAGCCCCATGACTTTCCAATTTCAATAAACCCTACTTTGTCAGAGTCCTTCTGTGTGTCTGGGCACTTCATTCCTGATTTATCTAACACTACCCAGTTCCCAATTCTATGCTGGGTTTTTGTCTGGTTGCATCTACATGGGCCTTAGAAACAATTCTGTATCAAAGGAAGACTGACCATCCACATCCTGCTGCGCACTGTGGCAGCCCTACTCTTCCCCCAGAACTCCAGCCTGTGGCTGCAAACAAGGGATTTAACTTAAGCCCCTAACATCCCTTTCAGGCTGAGGTGACTATATCAATGTGTCCATCATGGGAAAAGACTATTTATCTTATATTATTTATAAGATAAAATTTATCTGTGTTATTATAGAAAAGCAGCCCATGTAAATTGTTCACCTGGGCTTGACTATATTGGTCAGCACTGATTTCAAGGATAAGGCTGGGTAAGGTAGTTATAGCTGATGAATGGAAAACCTGCAAACAGCTCAGACTCGCTTTCCTAGGCTATGACCTTAGCTCAGATTTTACCTTCCATACTGTTTTTATGAGTCTGTTTGAGGAATGACGAATCAATTATTAAAACAAAAGATCTTAAACGTGGAATGAAAGAAATTGCAACTTAGCATAGTGGCTTACTGTTAAACAGAGGAACCTATTAAAGTTGGAAGAGTCTTTTGAAATCCTCTCATGCAGCTCTCTCATTTTACAGAGGAGGACGATGAGACTCAAATCACTTCTCTCCTTAGAGATGCTCATTCTACTAAACCACAGCAACTTCAGAGTAAAATTTGCTGCATAAAAAAAACATTCAGAGTGCACCTTTTCTCTGTTGGCACTGGTAGACCACAGATCCTGGCTGAACAGCTTCTTTCTGATCGGATACAACACTCTCTACCTTGCTTTAGCTATAAGGGCCTCTGTGCTTACAAATTGTGTTCAAAATCTTGTAAATCAATTATTTGGAATTTAAGCTGTATTTTTCTCATAGAAACAAAGAAATGTTGGGTTGGAGCCAAGAGAACTCAGAGGTATATTTAAATCACAACGAAACTGCAGTACCATGGGTACCACAGGAAATACAGTAAAATGTCATAGTTATATGATTGTTATAATTAACGATTCAGAGAAAATAGGAAAGCAATCCATCCCAAAATGAAATTTCATCTTTTAGTTATATTGAATATTGATTCCCGATGAAAAGCAAGTTTAGTAAATATTCATTCAGCTTGAACATATACTGGGTTCCACCAGGTTGAAAGCCTCCCAAAAAGAGATGGCAGAAGGGGAGGAGGAGATGGCTCCATGAGTAAAATACTTGCCACACAAGCTAGAGTCCTTAGTTCCATCCCCAGCACCCAAGTAAAAACTGGGACATGGTGGCATGTAATTGTAATCCCAGCACTCAGGAGGTGGAGACAGGAGGAATCCCTGGAGCTCACTGGCCACTCAGCATAATTGAATAGACAGGCCCCAAGTCCCAGTGAGAGATGTCTCAAAAGGTAAGGCAGAGCAGGGCATAATGGTGCACGCCTTTAATCCCAGCATTCAGAAGGCAGAGGCGAGTGGATCTCTGTGCAGTTGAGGCCAGCCTGATCTATATAGTAAATTCTATGGCAACTAGGGCTACAGGGAGACCCTGTCTCAAAGGAACAAATAAACAAACAAATGAGTAAATAATAAGGTACACAGTATCTGAAGGGGACATCTGAGGCTGACCTCTGGCCTCGACACTAATGTGCACACACATGCATGCACAGCCACACACACACACACACACACACACACACACACACGGAGAGCAGGAGCAGAAAGAGGAAGTAAAAGAAGCTGCTACAGAAATGGAGGAGGCCAAGAGGACAAAGAGAATGAGAAAACTGTGGATGCGCCCCCAACACTACCGCAGTGAGAGTGGCTTCTAATTCGGTAAAGCACTCAGCCCAGGAAGAAGACAGAGCATGGTTATTATGATAAGAACTGAAGCACTCTCTCATTTCACTTAAAAGCATGGAGATCCTGTCTGTGCTGATACTGGTATTTACTAGCACTGTTCACATGCCTCAGTCACAATACAGATCACACTTACCTATGAATGAAAGAGGAAAAGGAGCAAAAGAAGAAAGGGTACTTGAGCAAGAGCTAAAAATAGGCAGGAAAATCTAGTTAAATGCCTGCGTCTGCCATCCCTAAAGAAGCCAGGTTCTTAATTCTTCCAGGTCACAGTGGGCAGTGTGTACTAGCAACGTTTGTGTGGGCTAGGGAGATGGCTCAATGGGTAAAGTGCTTGCTGTGAACCTGAGTATGAATCCACAGCCCCAGTAAAAGCCTGGCATGGTGGTACATGCCTGAAACTAGCACTGGGGAATGGGGGGCAGAAGCAGGCATGCATTCAACACACACATACACACACGCACACACACGCACACACACACACACATGTAATAACGTGCTGATACATAATATAGCTTAAACAAACTTTGAAAATGCTATATTAAATAAAAGAAGCAAGTTTTAAAGCCCCATACATGATGTGATTCCATTTGTATAACATAGGCAGAGTAGTCAAAGCTGTAGAGGCAGAAAGTAAACAAGTAGATTCAAGTCCAAATAGGGCTTGGGAGCGGGGTAAATGAGTGACTGCTAATGAGGACAGGTTTGTTTTGGGGGTGATGAAGGTGTTCTAAACTTAGTCATAGATGACTGCATGCCCCAGTGAACATATCAAAGCCACTGAATTGTACATACATTAAATGAGTGAATTATACAGTGTGTGACATTTCAAACATTTTAAAAAGTCGTAAGATTTCCACACCTATGAAACACTTTTATTCATTCATTCAACAAATACTTTTAAGCCCCAATCTATGTCTTCCTTAGTTTGTTTTTCTATTGTTATGATAAACACCACGGCCAAAAGCAACTTGAGGAGGAATGTTTGTTGTAGCTTACAGCTCCCAGGTTATAATCTATCACTAAGGGAAGTCTATCACTAAAGGAATCTATCACTAAGGGACAGAAGCTGAAGGCAGGATGAAACCCAGAGACAGGAACTGAAGCACAGACCATGGAAGAATGCTGCTTATTGGCTTGCTCCTCTGGCCTATGCTCAGCCTGCTTTCTTCTACAAACCCTCAGGAGCACCTGCCCACCAGTGGCACTACCCACAGTGGGCTGGGCCCTCCCACATCAGTCAACAGTCTGGAAAATGCCTCACAGATATGGCTTGTCTGATAGAGGGAAATTACCCAATTGAGGTTCCCTCTTCCCAGATGTGTCAAGTTGACAACTGAAGCTACCCAGTAAAAAGGCTAACATGAAATAATGAACAACATGAAGTCCCTGTCCCCAAGGATGCTGTAGTTTAAAAGAACTAGAAGCCAAACAACAAGGAAAAACTGCAAAAGTCAAGATGGATACAGTGAATTGACTAGGGACCCCAATAAATAACAAAACCAGGTGAACTGACTGCCAAGATCTGGAAAGAAAAAAAAACAGAGCAAAACAAGCAATAAGCCCAGACAGGACAACAAGAAGACAGGAGAACAACAAAGAAGACTCTGAATATGCAAAGCAGATGTAACTGACTTAGGAAATCTCAGAAATCTGAAAGTCAATTGCTGCCAGGGTGAAAAGTCATTGTGCTGGTTAAGTCTTCTTTGTCAACTTAACAGGATCTAGAATTTCCTAGGACATATACCTCTGGGCATGTCTGTGAGGATGTTTCTAGAGAACTTTAACTGAGGAGGGAAAACCCACCCTGAATATGGGCAGCACCATTCCAGGGGCTGGAGTCCCAGGATGAATAAAAAGGAAAAAGAGGTGAGCACCAGCATTGATCTCTGTCTGCTTCTTGACTGTGGACACAGGGACCAGCTGCCTCAAATTCCTATTCTCATGCCTTGCCTGCCATGAGGGATTGAACCTTCAAACTGTGAGCCAAAACAAATGTTTCCTTCCTTAAGTTGCTTTTGCTAAAGGGAGCACAAGGCAGGGTGGGCTTCAGACAAGGATGACAACAAGAGCAGGACTGGAAGTTTAAGGAGGAGTGAAGAGCACTCTGCCCCCCAACATTCCACAACCTAACCTCCTCCCTGAAAATTAGCAAGGACTTACAGCCTGAAGGGATGGAAACAAAGAGTGACTGAACTCAGGGACAGATTACCCATGGTATTGAACATGGGAAAAGTGTACCCTGGGATTCCCACTTCCACTCTCTTTATCAGCCCCCCAAACCTTGACAGCAAGGAGCAGTCAACCTAGGCAAAGGCTGGGTAATTCCTTTCCAGAGAAAACAATTCCACCAATAGAAAGATCTTCAGGTGCTGTCCTTGGAAATTCTCACAAAGACCAGTGGAAAACCCAAGTCACCACCAGTCTGCAATCTCTGACTCAACAAGCCCTACTGATAACTTGATTCTTGGTACCTCACCCACAAAATAAGGATAAAAAAAAAAAAAACTCAACCATAAGTAGCCCCAAATCACTGGATACTTTTAAAAATCTTTTAGAGTAAAACAGAAAAATACAAAGTTGGGGAGAAAATGAATGAGGTTGAAACA
Organism: Nannospalax galili; assembly: GCF_000622305.1. Lineage (NCBI taxonomy): Eukaryota > Metazoa > Chordata > Mammalia > Rodentia > Spalacidae > Nannospalax > Nannospalax galili. The sequence continues at coordinate 69,561 of NW_008347316.1, forward strand.
ATTCAGAAGAAATTTAAAAAGCGTTTTTAAAAAATCTATAATGAATAGTTTCAGCTAAATAATAGAAAATATTCTTTCTACCAAGAGAAAAATTGCTATAGAAAATATTCATAGATCAAGAAAATTGTTTTGGAAATTTGGAAATATATATATGTGTGTATAGATGTATATATATATATGTATATATATATGACACCCAATTTTTTAATCATAAATAAGATTTTAAAACATCAGAAAATTCTGTCAGTAACCCAAAAGATGAGGGGTAGAATATAGGTGATAAAAGAT
>NW_008347316.1:71362-80971 GCF_000622305.1 Nannospalax galili
TGTGTGTATAGATGTATATATATATATGTATATATATATGACACCCAATTTTTTAATCATAAATAAGATTTTAAAACATCAGAAAATTCTGTCAGTAACCCAAAAGATGAGGGGTAGAAAATAGGTGATAAAAGATACAGTAATTACTGCATCCATACAACAGCAGTTGTATGACAACAGCAGTTCTTGACAGAGAAAATGGCAGAAAGAAAACTATCCAAGAAATAGGTTATGCCAAAGAAAATTCAGGAAATGAATATGTTACCTGACTGAAAAAGCTCACCAAATGCCCTGTGAAATTAATAAAATATGCTTTCATTCATCCGGGCTCATTAAGACCACAAAGTTTCAGAACATGAGGGAAGAAGTTATTTATAAAATTTCAGGACCTTGACTAGGAAATTTTCTGTAGCAGTACTGGAACTCAGTGACTTTGGGATAGGATCTGCCTGTAGCCTCAGCTGGCCTGGAACTCGATATGTAGACCAGGCTGGCCTCAAATTCACAGAGATCTGCCTGCCTCTGCCTCCTAAGTGCTGGCATTAAAAGCATGTGCCACCATGCCCAACTTTAATGTATATTTTAATTGATGTTTGTGCATTTCAGTAGATCTTAATCAAATTTAGACTCCCTTCCCCATTGGTGACCCCCATTACCTCCCCACCAGATTTCATTCATTCCGTCATATATGTTAAGGTCTATCCAGTCAAGTATTTGTACCCAGATGTCCCTCAGTGCAAGTTCATTCACTGGAGTCCAGTCAGCCTATCTAGAGTCTCTCCCTCAAGGAAGATCTGCTCTCTCTCACCCCAATCAGTTGCCAATGATTCCCAAGCTAGGGTTGGAACCTGCTGGCCATTTCCCCAGTTCTATGCTGGTTTTCTATCTAATTGAGTCAGCATGGATCTTGTGCATGCTGTCATCATTGTTACAAGTTCATATGAACAAGTTCTCAGAAGCCTGGAAGGCACTGTTTCCTTATGGTCATGCACCAACCCTGGCTCTTACAATCATTCTGCCCCCTCTTCCACAATGGTCCCTGAGCCACATGTGGGTGAGGTTTAATACAAGAGTCCTACCAAGGACACACACTCTGCAGTCTCTTATTCTCTAAATCTTGGTCAGTTGTGACCTTTTGTGTGCATCACGCTCTGTTGTATGAGAAGCTTTGCTAGTGAGAGTTGAGGGTTGTTTTAGTATTCTCTCTATACCCTATTCTGCTATGTTTCATGAGCCTTTGGTGTGGAGGTTCCACTGTAGATGTGTCACTTAGAACTGGGCATCTCTCAGACATATATTCTCTGTGTGTGACCAGTTATGTAACTCTGTAGTAGCCTCCATCTGTTGCAAAAAGAAGCTTCTTTGATGAGTAGTGTATGGTATACTTCTCTGTAAATCTAAGGATTCATATTTAGCATGCAGTAAGAAATTTCAGTTGTCTAGAGCTATCTCAGAGATAGAGTTTTCTCTTGGATCTATGACCTCTCCGGCCATGAGTTCCACTGAGAGGGCTTTAAGTTCAATTAGATAGCTGTTGATTACCCCTTGGATAAAAGTGTCACTACTGTACCAATAGAGATAGTTTGCTGTGGTAGTCATTTGGTTATTGAGCTTTAGATCTGGGTTGGACCATTCATTGATTTTTCCCTTTAGCAGTTTCCATAGTATCCAATGAGGGCAAACTATAATAAAGGTAATTAGAGGCATTTGAGACATATACTGTCCCAGAATAGACAGTTAATAGGTAAGCAAACAGGTGTTAGGGAGATAATAGATGATGATGATGATGATGATGATGACAGACAGACAGGCAGGCAGACAGACAGACAGACAGACAGACAGACAGACAGACAGAATGGTGAAACCCCGAGGAGAGTTCGGGCCTATGTGGCAGAGTAGGTCCCTTCGGTCCTTCATGCACTAAATTTAAGAGATTATTAAAACATTTGCTTCACCAAAATGAAAGATGATATCGGAGTTTGTAAGGAAGAACTCCAACATAGGAAAGAGGTAAAGAAAATTTCCAGAATAATAGGAAAGGCAGGCCAGAACCTTTTGGTTTAAAGGAACTATTAGCAGTGAAATAGTTACTCTGGCTGTGCTGTGTAAAATGGATAAGGCAGCAGCTGCGTAGACACCAGAGTAAGCATTGTCAGATTTCATTATCATGGTCCAAATGAGGAAGAAGCCCATGCAGAGTGAGGGCAGTGGAAGGTGGTAGAAACTTTAGGGGGTGGGCCCAGTGGAAGGAAGTTAAGTCTTCGGGAATCTGTCCTTAAAGAGGATATCGGAACCCTAGCCTCTTCCTCAGCCTCCTGCTCTGCTTCCCTGGCCCCCGTGAGGGCAGACCATTGTTTCACCAGGCACACCTTGTGTATGCCTCATTAAGTGACCTAAGACAAACATGGTTTGAAATCTTTGAAACCATGAGCCAAAATAAATTTTTCCTCCTTTTAATTGATTTTCTCAGGTATTTTGTCACAGCAGTACAAAACTGCCTAACACAGGATGCATCTCAAATATAGAACCAATAAGGTTTGCTGATTCATTGCCCATGGGACATGAGGAGGAAAAAGTAAATGACTACTAGGTCTTTTGCTGGAGCACCTGGATAGATGATGGATGATTTCGTGAAGATGGAGTAGAGCAGAGAGGAAAAGATTTTAAAGATGGAGGAAAGAAATTGGAAGTCAAGCATTTCATTTGGGACATGTTATACATGCTATATTAGGGGTCCAGCTGTCCAAGGTGACTGCTAAATAAACATTGTATATATAAGTGTGGGCTAGGGCTAGAGATTTGGGAGTCATCAGCACATGTACAATGTTTAACGTCATGGAACTAAGAGAAGCAGTTGGCCATGATATGAGCCTGAAGCATTTAGAAGGTGAACCACAAGCATTTCCCTGGAGACAAGATGAAAAGCCTGCATGTAACAGATCTCCTCTACCCTGGTGATTGTTTACTGATGGCATTTCTCTAAGAAATATTAGAGCCAACACAGGCAAAATAAAATCATTGCCGTCCAAAGCTACTTAAAGAATTTGAGAACGGAAGCACCTGGGATGAAATAGGAGGGAGTAATCTACAAGGAAATCAGCACTTGCTTAAGTGTGGAAAATATTCACACAGCAGATTATCATAAAATTCTTGCAAAGGGAATGAAAATGAAATATTTTCTCTAACTGATTTTTTAAAAAACTGTGATGTGATGTGGCTTTTGGAAGCTATTTAATCTCTTTAATAATTGTATTTACCTCAATTTAATTATGTGGTTATTAAATAATTTTTTTAAAAAAGGAACAGACAGTACCAGTAATTGCCCTGATCCAATGTGTGTGCTACAATTGGCACTCAATAAATTCTATCTACTACAGTAATCACTATCATTATTACTTTCCTGGCTACATCAGAACTTCATGAGCATTTGAGAAGAATATTTATTCTTAATTTTTAGATTCAGACATCAGTTATATGAAAAATGATTATTGGATCATTCCAATCTTTTATAGCTGACTTCTTCTTAATTTAGTTACTCTGTCAATTTCTGAAACAGATGTACTAACTAACGTATTCCAATATGAATCTTCTCATATTGCTAATAAGTTACAAACATTGCCTGCCTTGCAGGTTTTTTTTCTTTAATTTTGTTCATGGAAAGGTGGACTCTATAAATGCTTAACGTTTCTACTTTTCATACCAAGCTAAGGAAGGCTTTCTCCATTAAACAGAGTAAAATTTTCTGCTTTGCTTGTTCTCACATATTTCCATATTTATATGTATATCTGTAACACAGCAGGTGAGCTGAAGATTTGAACAGACACCAAAGGCAAGAAGCCGAAGCAATCCACATTTAATTCATGTGGTTCCTGTCTCTCTGAGATCTCTGTCCTTTGCTGTTTGAGGCCCAATGTATTAAAAAGCATCCACATATGTTTTTACAACACTCAATATAAATGAGACCACAATAAATATATTTTATAGAATAACTTTATACAAACATGAATGCACACGTAAGTACACATTCTAATAATCATGCACATATACTCCTGAGTTCATAGAATTTGAACTGGAATGATAGACATCAAACTATTATTAGTGATTATCCCTGTCCATGAAGGAAATGTCAAGCAAGGATACTTTTCATCTACCTCTTTTTCTAGAATGTTCATGTATCCTCTTTGTTATTATGCAAACTAATTAAAAGGTTATAAGAACACCAGTCATCATTTCCTCTATCTACCTCTCTTGAACTCGGAAAACTGTGTTGAGGAAAAAGTGTTTGTCTCTGACTGACAGTTTCCATAGTTTAAATGGCATTATTTCCTTCACACTGTGGTTTCTTACTAAGGTTTCCTAGACTACATCTGTCTTTCATGTTTTGAAAAACTAATCATGTAATTCAAATAATATAGGAAAGAGGTCAATTTAAATCAACAAATGTATGTCTTTACATTCAGTTTGAGAAAATATCTTTATCAACTATAATTTGAAACACAGCTATGGCTATCCCCATCCCACTAGAACTTTTCTTACTGGTAGAAAGGCTGTTTTGTCTCCAAGGAAAATTGAAAGGCTGTCAAACAATTCCATTTACAGTACAGCCCATCCTTACCATCCCCGAAAGTCTGATTTCTTGTTTTGAATACTGTATTTAAGTTAGATGACAGGTTGCGAATTGTAAATTGATGGGGAAAATTCCTGTACAACCAAATGTCAATCTTGCTTCCAGTGCTGAGAACTCAAGATACAAATTCTACTGTATATTTTGAATATATTTTGAATAAAAGAGTTCAGAAAACAGAAGTTGGTCTAGATGCCAAGAAATCATTCTTAATGGGTCTCCAAGTGGGGTGTCAATCCCTCAGGTATTTTGAACGTACAGTAGGTCACCACATAAAATAAAATACACCAAATTTTTCCTTACTGTTGTCAGAGAAGTGACATGGATCTCTCTGGAGTTTCCCTCAAGCTTTAGAGTTCATCTAAATCCTCATGAATTTCGTGCTCCCATAAATCCATACATGCATGTGACACACATTTATCCCTGTGTTCACCAGGGCTCTGTGGAAAGACAGACTCAGTAGAACATACAGAGATATCTATGAGAAGATTTAATATAAGAATCAGTCCACATAGTTGTGTATGCTAAGAAGTCTCAACCTGTGCAAGCTAGAGAACCAAGAAACCAGTGTGGTGATTTAGCCCTAAGTTTGAAGGCCTGAGAATTGGGAGGCTGGTGATATACACCCTTTCTGAATCCAAAGCCCAGTATGCAGGAACACTATTTTCCAAGAGCAAAAGAATGTGGATGCCTCAACTCAAGCGGAAGTTAATCCACAATTCACCCTTCCTCGAACTTTTTGTTCTGTTTGGGCCTTTGACAATTCATTGTGACATCTTCCCATAGTGAGCAGGGGCCTCTGCCTTACTCAGTCCCCTAATTTAAATATCTCTTCCAGAAATACCCTCACACAAACAGCCCTATGAACATCCACAGCATCTAAGATTAACCATCTTATGTGACTTCTAATATTCAAAGTATAATAGATTTTGAATAGATGCTAAAATTCAGACATGTCAGAATTTTAGCCACAAGGATTGTAGTAGAAAATAGAATTTTAATATTTTGAGATGTAATTGACAACTTATGTGAAAGCAAAGCCCAGAACCTAACAGAAGCCAGGGGTGATATTAAAATATTACCAGTAATCAAAACAAATACCAGCTATAGATCTTTATCAGGATTATACCACACATAGTGACTAAATTATTCTTGCTAATAGAAGTTCAACGATGTGGGGCTAGAGAGATGGCTCCGTGCTTAACAGCACTGGCTGCTCTTGCAGAAGTCCTGGGGTTCAGTTCCCAGCACCCAAATGGAGTCTAACAACCCTCTGTAACTCTGGTTCCAGGTGATCCAATGCCCACTTCTGGCCTCTGCAGGCACTGCATGACATGGATTCATTTACATACAGACAGTCTTAACACTTATAACATATTAAAAAAATAACTTAAATAAATAAATTTAAAAGTTCAATAATGTTTGGCTATTTTTTCTTTAAAAAAATAGGAATTGGGGGCTGAGGATGTAGTGCCAGCTGAGTAGAGGGCTTGTTTCATTCTCAGCACCGTGTAATTCAGGCGTGGTGACACACACCTACGAAACCAGCACTTGGGAGGTGGAGGCAGGAGAACCAGAAGTTCAGAGTCATCCTCAGGCACATAATGAATATGAAGCCAGCCTGAGCTACATGAGACCTTGTCTCAAAAACTAAAAAATAATAATAAAATAAAGCAAAACAGGGCTGGAGAGATAGCTCAGCAGTTAAGAACAGTTGATTTTCATTAGTTTGTCAAAGTTGATGTTCTTCCAGAAGACCCAGGCTCAATTCCTAGCACCCACATGACAGCAAACAACCGTCTCTAACTCCAGTTCCAAGGGATCCACACCCTCTTCTGGCCTCTGCAGGCATTGCACAACACAGATACACCGACATACATTCAGGCAATACACTCATACACACAAAATAAAAATAATAAAATGTTTTTTAAAAAAAATAAAGTAAAAGTACTTGGGAGGCAGAGGCAGGCGGATCTCTGTGAGTTCAAGGCCAGCCTGGTCTACATTGTGAGTTCCAGGACAGCTGGGACTACAGGGAGACCCTGTCTCAAAGAGACCAAAAAATAAAAAAATAAAATAAAATAAAAAAGTAAAAACCAAGGATGACATAGAATTTGTTCAAACTGTAGATTTTCACTAATTTGTCAAAGTTGAATAAACATTTATAGAACACTGTTTTATAGTATTTAAGGTTTCGTTTTACCTTTTTATATATTTATTTTGCATGCACTTCCATGGCGCATATGTGGATGTCAGAGGACAATCTGTGGGAGCTAATTCTTTCCTTCCATCATGTGGGTTCAGGGGATCTAACTCAGTTAATCAGGTTTGGCAGCAAACACCTTTATATAGTACTTAAGTTTTTAATTGAGTTATATATATTTACATTTTATTCTTTAGTATCATTTGTGCTAGAAGACTGCAGAGAGCTCTCTCTCAAGAATTTGAAAATAAAAGAAATAAGATCTCTGTGTGTGGGACTAGAACTATGCAATTGATTTTTACAGGGGAAGTCATCTTTCCTAATAGCTAGAAAACTTGCACATAATAAATAATTGGTGGTAAGCTCCCCCAAAAGAAGTTTATTATTATATTAAGGTTGTAGAATATCTAAAATCCAGAGCAATAAGGACAGAGGGAAGGAGAGGTAGAGAAAAGGGAGGGAGGGAGGGAGGGAGAGATCAACAGGATCAGTTCAGAACCTCCAAAGGAGGAAGAGAAGGACAGGCGCTGGCCCAGGCTGGGCAGCTGTGCCCAGCACCCTTGCAGTGTATTAGCCCAGATCACAGTTGCCTCTAGATATGGGAGCCTCTGGCATGATGCTGCTAAAGGGTGTTTTTCCCTGAGGTTAACTGAACTCCTTTCACCGACCTACATTGTGACTTGGTAAGGAGTAAAAAGGTTCGTGATCATCTAGCTCTTCTGGCTCCTGTGCTGCTCTTCCTCGCTGCAAATTTGTAAGTTTGCCTTCTGGTATATAAACCTTCTGGCATATAAAAATATATAAATATATTTTTATCCGTCCAAATTAGCCACTTGGGGTCTAATGAACTACTACCAGTGATTAGAAGGGTAAATGACAGTAGCGTAGAAGATTACATAAGTCACATAGATCTGGGTTCAAATGCTGGTTCTGCCTGTCATAGGCCTGTGATTCTAAGCCCCTAGGTTTTAGTTCATACACTGATAAAGTATGTATAATAATTCATCCCAAATAGGGTGTCTGGAGGATTAAGTGTGGAAAAGTGTGTGCTATGCTCTCAATGCTAAAAGTGAGTCTCTGGTTTTTCAGAGCTCGAGGACCGACACATGTCTACAGTCAACACCCCCACACATTCCTCACCCCCAGGAACCTTTGCCTGCTATCTGCAAATATTCACAAGTCCCTGAGTTATGTCTCGCTAACGGACTCTGAGCTCACACCCATGTTTTGATCGCCAGTGTCTCTCTCACAATAGGATTGCTTTGTTTCCTTAAATTGTTTCAAATTCTGAGGAAACAACCACACTGTTTGAATAATGAAGCTGCAGAGGGTCCCTTGGGTTTTTCCCACACACTTAATAATACAACAATTGCTGCTCTGCAACATAGTGATAATCTAGAAATGTGCACAATGACTGACAGCCATATTATATTAATATTCGTTTGATTCAGTTGTCAGAGAAAACTGGGCTTGTTTCATTATTACTGAGCCTTTGTTTCTGCATCTAAAAACTGATACTCATAAAAGTTAAGTAGCTGGAAGAGAAATGCAGAGTTAGATATAGAAAGAAGTTTACTTTTGAAAAGTCCACACCACTACCCCCAACATACACACACACACACACACACACACACACACTTCCATACCCACATAAACATTTAGCAGACATTTTTTTTAATTGTCCTATTTTCCTAACTGGGCAGTAAGTAAACTGCTACAAGCATCTGTTGATCTGAGAACCAGGAATGCTTTCATTGGTTAAACATCCCACAATGCACCCAAACAAAGAATCATCTGGGCCAAAAATCAGTGCACTGACTGAGAAATCCTGCTGGAAAGTCCCCCCCTGAAGCCCTCTGTCTGTGGAACTCACCCATCTGCACCTGTTAGGTTTTTACACACAGCCTCTCTCACTAGTCAACAAGTACTTGAGCCATTAGAGACCTGCGAGGGCAAGCGAAAACATTTTGTGGGACAGTCAAAAGGAAACAAATTTGTTTTATTGGATTATTCTCCAATATTAAAATTTTTCAAGGATGGCTAAGAATATATATTGCTCTTGGAAAGGACCTGAGTTCAATTGCCATTACCCACCTCAAGCAGCTCACAACTATCTGTTACTCCAGCTCCAGGGGATCCAATGCCCTCTTCTGGACTCTGTGGACACCTGCACTCATAAGCACACATAATAACACACAGATACACATAATCCTATTAAATAATTTTTTAAATGTTAAAACAAGAAGGGTCTTGATAAAAGAAGAGAATAAGTTCTGGAGCCAAGGATACCTGGGTTGGGAGGTTTGGGGGGTTTTGTTTGTTTGGGTGGAGTTTCTTTGTTTTTGTTTGTTTGTTTTGTTTTTTGTGGCAAAGTTTCCCAGTATCTCCAGCTGGCCTGGAACTTGCTATGTAGAGCAGGCTTGCCTGAGTCTCACAGAGATCTGCCTGTCTCTGTTTCCCGCACACTGAGGTTAAAGGAATGTGCCACCACACTTGGTGTATTGAGAAATTTTTTTTTTAATTTTTTTTTACAATTAAAGTTACAGTTTTAACAATATGCAAAATATTACAGTAATTCAGATTTTTTGGCATAATGATTACAGATTTGATAAACACATTTTATATCTCATAATAGCGATGAGGATTATACAAAAGCTATTAAAACAATTATGAGAATAAATTCTATTGTCACTTAAGTATCTAAAGCTATTTTCCTTTGCGTTCCTCCAGAATGATTTGTTCTTATTCTTTACCTTAATTTGAGGGACTTCAAGAAGATACT
>NW_008347316.1:84955-98261 GCF_000622305.1 Nannospalax galili
TTCATGCTTGAAATATTTAGAAAAGTTAAGAAGCTGAGGAAAAACATGTTTTACCCTAAAATTTTCCCCAAGTTTTTTGTTATGTTTTGTTTTGCTTTTTTTTTTAATAAAATATTTTTTTTTATTTTTTAGAAGAAGCATTTCATTAAAGCTTTTTTTTTTTTTTTTTTTTTTTTTTGAGAAAGGTCTCCCTGCAGCCCCAGCTGGCCTAGAACTCACCATGAAGACAAGGCTGACCTCGAACTCACAAAGATGCACCTGCCTCTGCCTCCCGAGTGCTGGGACTAAAGGCATGCACTACCATGCCTGGCCTTCATTACAGCTTTAACATACTCAATAACAATTTCCAGAGCAAAGATAGATCTCTTTCAAAAGTGGCTATAAAACTTTTAGGTTCGCAGTTGAATTAATACCAGTTATACAATATTGAACTCGGTATGAATCCTGTAAGACATAAAACTGAATGTTTTTAACCTTTAAAAAAAGATCTCCAATTCATTTTAAAATATACTGTTGCTTACAGAGAAACTCATTGTTTTTGCTAATAACACTTAGATGTTGGTGCACGAGTCTCTAATCTGTATGTATCTGATTATTACTAGTCATGGTTGGTTGAATTCAGATCCTTGGCACCGTGTATGGCTATAAAGTCATCAGGTAGATTTCAATGGTAATGTTTATCACCTCTCCTAATTGACATGATGTAAATTTTTATGCTCCCTCCTCCAATATAACTAATTTTTTAAATTTGTTGATTTGCTTTCTTTTATTGTCACCAAATAAAACACAATATCCATGATCAGCAGTTTTAGGAATGTGGAGCTCTTTCCATTTTTCTCAATTCTTTTGGAAAATTAAATGAGTCTTCCAACACGTCTTTTGAGTGATGTCTTCTTACTCAGAGAAAATATTACTGAAGAAGCTATCTGACTGAGGGACAGGGTCCAGCACACACTGTAGCACCTGTTTCATCACAAGTTCTCTAAGCCTCGATCTCCCTGTTGGGGGTGTAGCACAAACTGCAGAAATCATGAACTGACAATGCACACCCAAAATTGATAATCGCCATCTTTTAAACTTACCAGTTTTTTTCAAACTTTGTGTCTTTAAGCACCCGAATTTGACCCCTTGCTTAGAATTCATATCCACTGAAAACCCAAGAAAGTTTGTGAGTTAGACCAAGTAGGATGGGAGCCAGCACAACTTACTGTAAGAACACAATGGCCTGCCACACAACAGGGACACTGGCCCAGGGCTCTGTCCCACAACCCGAAAGCATCAAGAGCCAAGAAGGAGCTTTAAAAGGATAGCCTGGGGCCCTTGTGCCTCAGACAGAAAGAACCCAGTAGAAGGAAGAGAAAAACCAAGGAACATCTGTGGCTAAAGGTATTGTTTGCCAGAAACTAAAGAAAAACTTGAAAAAGCAAATTAAAGTTCAAAATACAGTCATACACATAAAATGAAAATAATAAATAAAATCTTTTAATTAATCCAAACTAGCTAACTGCCTTCTCTTGCATCCTGCCCTTGAAAAGCTTGGAGCCACCCTAAAAAAAAGAAGCTATAATAAATTAAGATGACCTCAAATTTATTAAAGAATACTACTAAATAAGACTCAGTAAAAAGGAAGATCTAAGTGACTTTATCGTGTGTCTGAATACCAGACTGGGCAGGGCTATCCTCAGTAAGGACAAAATGATACTTTATATAAAGAAAGGCCCAAAATTTAGATAAGCTATTTAGTCTCCAAATTAACTTTAAACTATAATCCATGTATTTTCTACACTAAAAATGTACCTTTAGTAGAAGTTAACTTTTAGGATGTAAGAGTGATGACAGCTCAGCCAATGAAGTATGCTTGCTACATAGGTGTGAAGACGTGCATTCAATTCCCAGCATATATGCAAAAAAAAAGCCAGGCATGTACGCACTTATCACCCCAGGGCTGGGAGGCAGAGATAGGCTGATCCCCAGCCTAGTCTACCTGGTGAGCCCTAGGCCAATAAGGACCCTGTCTCACAAAACAAGGTGAACAGCAACTGAAGAATGGCCCTTAAAGTTGTCCTCTGTCCTAAACACACACACACACACACACACACACACACACACACACGCAGTGTGCACAAGCGTGCACACATATATACAGAGTGGTCCAATGTTCTTAGTCATATTTTGACATTTCTTTATTGTTTTTAGAAGGAGCTTTAAAAGGATAGCCTGGGGCCCTTGTCAATTCTGGACAATCCGATTTGGAATTACAAATAAAGTCAAACTAAGAACAGCTAATGGTCAAAGTGCTGAACCAGCCCATCTGCTTCTCTGTCCTCCAAGAATAAGAACTCCTGAGAGTCAGACATGGGAAGCCATCAAAGACCTGGGGAGTGAGTAGAAACTGGACACAGGCAGAGTCCTTCACTGTGACAGTTTTCGTGGGCAAGATTCGTGATAACTGACCAGGGCATGGGTGAGTGTGCCTGCTATGTCTCAGTCTTTGGATGCTGCTTCTTTTATAGACTCAGGTAAGGGGGTTACATACAGTGTGATTGATAAGCTCACATGTCTCTGATATGATCTGATAAACTCATAGATGTAATTATTTATTGCCACAAATTCTGGGTTTGTGTCTCCTGGGGTACTGGTAGATGGAGGTTGTTTGCTTCTATAAACAAGATGGAGATCCATTCTCTCAGCACTTATACTCAAAATGGAGTAACTCAGCTCAAAACTTTTGTTTTACAAGCTGGAGTAATTTAAGGCTAGGCACAGCCTGGAAGCTGCAGCTCTATACAACACAGAGTACCCAGGGCAGCCCAGCCACTTCTCAGTTCCAACAGAAGGATAAGAAAAACTTAGGCTTAGTGTACTTTAAGCATGTCAAAGGCAAAGAGAAAGGTCTTTATCTTTCAGAAAGATTGAACTCCTTGTTCAAACAGTACAAGAAAGACCAATACCTGACTTTTCCTTTTTTATTTTTTTATGTGCATGAGTGTATGCATGCACATATGTAGGTGCACCATGTGTGTACAATGTCCATGGAGGTCAGAAGAGGGAATCAGATTCCCTGGAACTGGAGTTACAAATGGTTGTTAGCCACCATGTGGGTGCTTAGAACCCAACCTGAGTCCTCTGCAAGAGCAGCCAGTTCTGTTAACTGCTGAGCACCTCTCCAGCCCCACACTTTTTACATTGCACACAATAAAATGTAAATGTTATAAAGTAAAATTTTATAAAATAAAAGCAATATTTTCACTGTGTCTTCCAATAAGTTATCAAGTTAAAGCTTTTCCTATATTCAAGGACCATTTCATTTTAGAAACTACGTAAATATAATTTGTGATATTCATGAATTAAAGGAAAAACACCACATGACCATCTTAATAGATGTGGAAAATTACTTGGTCAACTGAATATTAATCTGATTTTTTTAATCTTCTGATAAATTTGTAATTAATGGCCACATTACCAACCTGATAAAGACATGAGAAACTTAAGTGGTTTCCTAAACAGGAAACACTAATGGGTTGACAATGTGACCCCTGAGGCTCCCTCGGCACTAACAAATGTGTCTTCTTAGGAAAGATGGGAAGGTAGTTTGAGGGGGACCTGAGATGAGAAACATCATACACAGGGGACCTAATGAAAGGACGGAACAAAGGGCAAGAACAGGATACAGCAAGGGATCTGGGCAGGGCGTCTACTTCAAAGTCATCCCTAAGTGGCCCCTGCCCCTCTCCCACTCCTTTTTTCCAGAAGCCAATTCAAATGTTGTTAGGTCTTAGTAGATCCTGTTTTTCCTCATATAAAGGACCTGGAGTGATGGTCGGAGCTCTGGAAAAGAGTAGAAGTGACCTTTCCAGGGAAGGCCCAGAACCCCAGCAGAATCGCGCATGCTAGACAGGAAACCAGGAAGAACAGAGTGTGTGCATCACTGAACAGGAACTCTAGTCTACAGGCATACCACCCCGAATGCACCCAGCCTCCTCTGAACAGAGCTCTACTGTTCAAACTTAATCCCTAGGGACTCTGGAAAGACCTGTGAGAGGCTCCCTCACTCTCTCCTTTTATGTTTTCACTGCCTTCCTATAATTTAGGAGGCCGCAATGTGGAAAGCAGATCCATGGGAGAGAAGGTCGTCATCGGGTCTGGAATGGCATGTGGGGCTCCAATGCCATAAAAACCTGACTCTTCCTCCATGCAGCAGCTGAGCTACCACATGTTCCAAAGCTGTCACGCACACAGAAAAACAGGAGCTAGGTGGGAGAAATGCTGTTCCACAGAGTTTACAACCTGTGTTCGATTGTGAATTCGTGTACCAAAAATGTTCTTTGGAAGAGGTTATTTAAATCTCAGATGTCTGAGACCTGCTAAATTCCCTCCTTTGTTCATCGTTTTTATACTTATGAAGCTTGTAGAATGATCAGTATTCACCATCTATGGTATTAAATATATTTATTTTATAAGATTCCCATTATCATGCCAGCGTATATTAGAGAAAGACACACAGAGAAGAGATACTCATGGTCTCTCTGAAGAGACATCCAGAATTTGGCACTACACGCATCAGAGTGCTCCAAGGTTTTATTAAGTTGTCTTATATTTCATACAATGTAATTTTGAAAGGAAAGGTCTTATTCTGTGAGGAGGAATAGGTTGAGTATGGAATTTAGTAGTATTACAACCAAATCAGTTGTAACTCATATATTTGAATTGTTGGGTTGTTTTTTTTTTTTTAACCTTAAAACAAGGGCTGGAGAGATGGCTGAGTTGGTAAAGTGTCTCCTGTACAAGCATGAAGACCTGAGTTCAGATTCTCAGCACTCACATAAAAAGTGAGGCACATCCACCTGCAATCCCAGCACCAGCAAGGACACAGGAGAATCTCTGGGGCTCGCTATCCACCCAGTCTAGACAAATCAGTGAGCCTCGGGTTCAATGACAGACCTTGTCCCAAAAAAGTAAGGTGTAGAAAGATACATGATATTCATCTCTGGCCTCCTCACACATGTTCACATATGTGTGCACTGCATGAACACACATATAGACATGTACAGGAAAAAGAACCTTTTAAAAAGTAGAAGAAGAATAAGTGTGGAGGTGACATTTAAACTACATATTAAAAAAAGAAAAGAGTGGATTTTCACCAGAGAGACCAAGGGAAGGAGAACATTCCTGAAACACTCCCAGAAGACAGGTTCCCATGCGTACATGAGCACAGCATGCTCATGGGCCTGTATATTCTGTGGTATGACTGATGCTCTTATGAAGTAGTGATGGACAAGGCTATAGGGAAGTGATCAGAGGGGCCAGGTCGTGAGGAGCCTCATATCCACATTTTACCATTCAGGAACTTGCCTGCTATGAGTGAAAAAAAGGCTGGTTTAAGCAAAACAGAGGAACTATTGTTTCATAAAACTGAATGATCCAGATGGAGATTTCAGAAAAATCTAAACTCACAGTGCATATCTTGTGATCTGCTGGGTAGCTTCAGTCGTCAACTTGATACACACCCAGGTAGAGGGAACCTCAACTGAGGAATTTCCTCCATTGGATTGGCCCGTGACCATGCCAGTGGGGCTTTTTCTTTATTGTTGAGTGATGTGGGAGGACTAAGCCCATTGTGGGCAGTGCCACTCCTGGATAGGTGGTCCTGAGTTGAATAAGAAAGCAGACTGAGCACAGACTAGAGGAGCAAGTCAGTAAGCAGTATAGCTCCATAATCTGTGCTCCAGGCTCCTGCCCTGAGCCTCCTGCCTGGTTCCCCTCTAAGATGAACTATAAGCTGAAGGTGAAATAAACACTTTCCTCCCTAAGTTGGCTTTGGTCAGTGTTTTTATTACAGCAATAGAAAGCTAACCAGAACAGCAGTTCGAACAATGTCGTCAAGGCTCAAGTTTTTTGCAGCCTTCTGCTGGGTTGCCTTCATTCCCAGACTCCACATGAAACTTTCCAGTATCAAGTCCAGAATCCCAACTGGGACTTGCCACCCCAGGTATGAAGTTTAAAGGAATAGTCCAAAATCCTGTAGAAAAATAACTTTTAAGTGTAATGTTTTAATCAAAATTAATTCAAAGGAAGTCATGATGGACAGAATTTAAATTCTTTAAATGATGGTAAAATCCACATTACTAGTTCCCCCTTTTATGCCAAACTCCAGTTTGGCTCTAATTCTAGATATAAACAGAATCTGTAACATTGCAACTGATACCAGACCTGTGAGTGGTTGGTGGAGGCAGGAGGCACAATTTTGATGTCTACTATAGTATGATCAGAAACTTGAACATTGCCTGTAGCCAATGAACAACTTGGAAAAAACTCAGGCAAGAGACAAGACGACAGTGGACAAATGGAAAGAAGTGATGGGGACCTGGAGCAGGGGAATTCCAGGAGCAAGGAAGGAAACTCTCAGCCCAAGCAAGACATAGTAAGACACGGGTGTAAGTGAGCACCAGTTGGAGACAAAAGGGCAGACTATGAAAGGAGTTAGGAATGGAAACAGAAGTTGGGGAGATGGGGAATGAGAGTGTGGAACAAGGGCTCCCAGCTCTGGCAACTGGCTGAAGGCGAGAGAGTACCAAGAAAAACCAAGATTAAGATTAGGAGCAGCCTGATGATTGTCCAAAGGAAGGCTAGAAGAGGAAGATGTGATTTGGGGCATGTTTTGACACTGAGGTGGCAATATCCAGAATACGAATCTCTGAATCTCACAAGAGCATTCTGGGATGGAGAAATGGCTTGGGGGTATTACAAGCATATGGGGCAGCTGAAGCCATGGAGATCACTGTTTGCCAGGGAACAGGATGGAAGAAGATAAGAAACTGAGAATGAGATGACTTTCATTAGAACTTGTCTCTAGCATGGACTCTTCCCTATTCATCTTGAGACAATGCCTACAGTGTTTTCAGTTATCGTCTCCCTATTTTTTAACTTTTATTGAATTTTTGCAAATTTTATACAAAATATTTGGATCATATCTAGATTCCCTCCTGTCTGCACCCCCTCTCTACCCCATCCAATTGCATATATTCTAATACATATATATGTATATATAGGCCTATAGGGTCAAATTTGTGTCCCCATATGCACTTTGAGGTAGGTTCATTCACTAGAGCCTGGTCAATCAACAGGTATCTCACCCTTAAAGGAGACTGACTCTGCACATCCCAGCAGCCATCAGTTGTCAATGCTTCCTCAGGTAGGGTTGAGGTTCCTTAAACACTTCCTCAACTCTATGCTGGAATTTTGGTCTGACTTGAGCTTAGGTGAAACTCGCTGTGAGTTTATATGAGTTTATATGAAAAACTCTCTTTCCTTGTGGTCATCCACCACCTCTGGCTCTTGCAATCTTTCCACCACGTCTTCTGCTATGATCCCCAAATCCTGGGAAGCAGAAGTTTGATACAGGTGTCCTATTCAGAGCTAAGCAGTCTGAAGCCTCGTATTCTCTGCACATTGGCCAACTGTGGTTCTCTGTGTTAATTATCTTCTGCTGTATAAGGAAGCTTCTCTGGTGAGACCTGAGAGATGCATTAATCTATGGGTACAACAAGTCATTAGGACACAGTTTAGTGCTATATTTACTTAGCAGAATAATAGTATTAGGCTCTCCCCTATGGCCTGTGGCCTGTCTACCTTCAGGTTCCTAGGCCTGATATCAGTACTAGGCATGAGGTTCATCCTAAATCCAATGAGAAACTGGCTGGTTACTCCCATAATACTCGTTGCTTCTACTGCACCAGTGGGTGTACCCTGGCAGGCCGGTTGCTGTTGTGTGCAGGAGTCACAGCTGGGTAAGAACTCCTACAAATTCTAACCTGCTCTTGCCTTGGATTTAGTCACTAGAGACATACTGATATGATAGAGGTGCTGCCTGTTGACCTAATGTAGACTTGTTAACATGTCTAAGATAACCTCTAGATAGGCAGAGAACAAGTAACTTGCAAAGGGAGGAAGATGGAAACACAGTGAGAAAACAGATGCTGCCTACCTTATTGATGACCCCTTAAAACCTTTCGTTTAAAATTAGCTTCTCAGCTCAGGCCTAAAGGGGTTGCAGGGTATTAAAGGTTCTCTAGTACAGCTTTTGGAAATTTCATGTATGGCTAAGTTGGAACATTAAAGAAAACAGAAAGAAGAATTAGTTACTGCAAAGATAGGAGAGCCTCAAGGTCAGATTCAGGTTTCTTTGAAAGTTAGGAGTGAAAACATCAGTCACCTCTGGGGCCCCTTGCCGGTGTCAACCATAAAGGGAAGAAGCCATCCCTTTCCTAAACGACGTACAGACTGCACAGTCCACTCCCCACAGTTAAATGGAAGACCCGCAAAACAAAACACCTGAAATCTTCCGTCAGGAATGTGTGATTAGTAGTAATCTGTAACGAAGCTTTTTAAAAGCCCAGTGAGATGTGCAAGGGGAAGGGTTTTGTTTGCAGCTGGCACTGCAATCGTTATTTTTTATAGCATGAGGCTGGGTGGATTTTAAAAATCTCTTGTTATTCTAAAACTTTAGCCTCTTTTTAATTAAGACACCCACGTCAGTTGAAAAATGTGACCTATTTGCATAGAAATAACTATGGCAAACCAAAATCTCAATTTTAAACCATTTTAATCACTTTCCCAGACACACTAGTAATTACTTCTGGTTGACACCACCGAAGTGTTTTCTGGCAGTGCTGAATATATTCATATCAACTGAAGTTTTCCCCTGTGCGGGAAGATGAGATGCCCAGATGACTCTGGGAGTAGGCAAATCACATTTTTCATCAACGCCTAATAATTAGCAGAAATTCATTACTCTGTGTTTGTTTGAGCCTGAACAATATCAGCTTGTAATTACTGGTAGCTTAGGGCAAGGTAAATATTTGATGTGATGCTGGTAAATCAGTTTTTAGTAATACAAGGAGTTAGCTGATCATGTATTTCTTTAGCCTTTAATAAGATTAGAAGCATTACCAGCAAAGGTGAGGCTCAGTCCTCCCCATCTGCTGCCAACAAAAAATAGGAAGGACACTGCTGGGGAACAACAGGCTAATGAACCCCTTGGGGACAAGGCTGTCTGTTTGGGTTAAGAACAGGAAATTGCTTTTAGCAAATTTAATGCAGAAAAAATAGTTAACAGTGACTTTATCACTAAGTCCCATCACCAGCTACTGCTTTGGCCTAGTTTTATCTTAAACTTTTTTCTTTCTTTTTGTTTTCAGTTTCCCTGGGTGGCTCACTGGATATTTTTTAAATATTCTTTTTGCGATCAACAGCATGTACGTGCTATAGCAATTTGCTCCAGTGGTAGATACGCAAGAGCCAATTAAAGTATGTGTGATTTTTTTTTAACTGTAGAAACATGAATACTACACATATCTCATTTGATCCCATTTCAGCTCAGAAAGACAGAGCTAGAGGCAATCCACCCACTGTAAGAATGAGAAAACTGTGTGAGAGGCGAAGGCACCACAGGAGGTCATAGTTAGTGGTGAAGTCAGGCTGAGAACACAAGCCATTTAACCGTAGTGTAAGGCTCTCTATGACTCCAAATTTGCTCATGGGTCAGAGTCAAGACCAACCCAGAGACAATAAGTTCAGAATGGGACCTGACTCTGTCTCCCAAGGTTTAGTCTTTATTACGTTACACTAAGGGGGCATCATGTCAGTACCTCTCCACAATGGCTACACGCACATGTCAATTTGACTAGGCCATAGAATGCCCAAAAGTTGGGTTAAGTGTTATTTCCTGATGTGTCCATGTATCTGGAAGAGATTAGCATTGGAATTCATAGACTGAGTAAAGCAGATGGTCCACCCCAAGGGGATAGGCCTGGTCTAACTCACTGAGGGCTCAAAAAGAGCAAGAGAATGACTGGATTTTCTCTGTAGCTGGGCCTCTGCTTTACTCCCTCAGCTCTCTGACTTCTCAGGCCTGCGGACCCAGACTATGCCATCTCCTCGGCAACTCTCAGTCCTTCTAACTACACCCTCTGCTTTTCTAGGTCTCCAGCTTGTATGCTGGGGGTCTTGGGACCTTTCAGCCTCCATAGTCATGAGAGACAATACCTTATAATGATACATGGATAAAGATATAGATTAAGATACACATACAGAGAGCAATAGAGATACTTATTCGTTCTGTTTCCATTGAGAACCCTGAATAATACATTCCTGAAAACACAACTTTATGGAATACAGTGTAAGTACCCACCTTTAAGAAGCAGATCTGGGTATAGCTGTATGCCAATTTCCTCTTCAGTGAAAGGAGCTGAACAAAAGGTCGTATGTCTTGGAAAGTGGAAACTTGGAAATTCAAAGTCCCCTCCCCAGATTTATCATAGGAATAAACAACTTCCGGGGGAGGAGACTTTGGGCAGCCAAGCTGCAGAAAGATCCTCGAGGTGTTGAGCTGTTTCAAGCTGTGCAGAGAGTTCCATGGTTGCAACTCTTGTGAGTCTTCGCCCATCTTGAGTCACCATGGTCCGGTAAGTCACCCCTCACCCATATTCCTATTAGTTATTCCAATAAAAACGCATTGGTTCACCAAGTTGGACTTTGGTGCAATCATTGCTTTGGTCTGTCATGGGTTCCCTTTCTCTGTGTGTGTTACAACTCCTCAAGAAGCCTCTCACACAACAGGTAGTGTCAGTATAAGCCCCTCACACACAGGTATTATGTGCCTTTCTTCTTCATATCTTACAACCAAATGACAGAAACTCGGTATTATGAATCATTTTCATGAAGCAGTTAAAAGAAATGGGGAAAGCAGAGTGAGTAAAATCACACTGATCCAGTCTCAAACTGACACTAGATTCTTACTACAAGAAGTTCCAATTCAACTTTTCCTCTACTCAGAAATAACCAGGACTCCATGTTACCCACTGCTGCATGGCATTCAAGGCCTTCATCAACACTCCCTCTCCATGAGGACCCAGCCAGAGTGGCTGATTGTTCTTTCCAGAAAGTGCTCTGGGTGTTCTCACTTCTGTACCATTATCTCTGACCTGTTCTCTTGAACCTGCTTCTGCTGCTGCTACTCTGCCTTCTGTGAAGCTTTATCTCAAGAGCTGTCTCACCATGGGGATCTTCCTCCACCTGAGTAAGACTTCACTCCCCCTTGAACCCTTACACCAAGCCATTCTTGTGTTTATCCCCTTATTATTCCCTGAATAGACTTAGGTAGAAGAAGCTCCCCAAATCCACATGCTTTGACCTAAAATTATCGGTTTTTGCATGTTTGGGAGCTTCTGGAGAACCAGAACCACATGTGTTTGTCTTGGTTGCTGTCCTCCACAAACTGACTTGAAGAAGAAATTTTAGTCAGCAGAAATGTTACAGTTTGTTCCTTAAACTCTACAGTTTCCTTTTACATCACATTGATTCTATTCTGTAAGGCTTATTAGCCTCAACTCCATTCTCTCTCTCTCTCTCTCTCTCTCTCTCTCTCTCTCTCTCTCTCTCTCTCATCTCACCTTATATTCATGAATTTCCATGTGCTATTTGAAGCTACTGAGAAGCTGGCTCTGGAAGTTGAGTTTCTTCCTCCCAATTTAGACCCAAACATGTTTGTCCCAAAGTGTCCTCCAAGGCCCTTGTCTGGGGATGGGCTGGCCCTCCTATCTCTGTCACAGGGAGTGAAGAGAACACCAAAACAACCCAAGAGTAAGAAAACTGTGCCCAAATACCAGACTGGTGGAACTAACTTTATTGGATGTTTAACAGCCATACTTTGAGGCTTATACTAATCTGGTCAGAGGGACTTAAAGAGGGACTTAAGTTTTTGCCCCTTGCCCTCCAAGGTCGACTAAGTTCCAGAGGACTATGGAACCTCTCTCAACATGTCCTGTAACTGGGGTGAGTCACCTGTCCCCTTGTTCAGGGAAGCCATGGAGACCCCACCAGATGGATTTGAACTAGTGTCCAGTCTACAAAGAGGAGGGTCAACTCAGAGAAAACATTTCCCCCATGCTTCCAAGTGAAGCCAGCCATGGTCAAGCAGGACCTTTGACTTCACAGAGATGGAACTGGTAAAAGAAAGGAACCAGGGCTCCTCCCAAGCTCCTGTGACCCCTGAGGAAAAGATCCTCAAATGACCTTAACTGTAAATATAAATTGATTTATTTGGGACAACTGTATGCTCTTAAACATGCAAAAGGAAAGTATAACCAAAGACTAAAGTCATCAGTATATTTCTTTAAGAGTTCAAGGGATTACACTTCCCAGACATAAGGCTTAAGTCCATATAAAAAGTTATTTAGACAATTATCTCTCATTGATGATTTTGTTCCTAATCAGAAAGTGCTGTTCAGATGTAAGACTTCAAATCTTGGTCTGCAATACTGTAGTGCCCACCTGTAGCTAAGGGAGACAACACACTATTGTTCTAAAATGATGGCTAAATTTGTTTTCTCCCCCTATCTAGAAGCCTTTGAGAGGGAACTGACACTGATTCTAACCACTCCAACAGCTATCAAAATACCTGAAAGCAAATCCTGAATCCATCACTCTCAAGTCCAGCCCTTAGAAGGCAAAAGAAAAATGAGGAGGAACCCAATAGAAGGATGCTTTTGGAAGCTCTCACCAAGAAATTCCATATAAACATTTGAAAATTGTCCTGTTCTGACTTTTTTCTAGTTCCCTGTCTAGAACTTGTAATGCTAACTACTCTTGCCTTTACTTTTTCACATCTCCTATTCACCAGTCAAGGACTTTCTTGTCCCCCTACAGACAAGAGTTATGCAATTTGGGAGTCTTTCAGATAGACCCACTGAAGGGGTACTCCAATTGCCTCACCCTTGGTCCCTGTTCAACATGGAAGAAGCCAGAACAGTCTGCATCCCTATTCCCTATCTGCAAGTTGGGTAACCTCTTCAGAGGATGGTGTGATAAGAAGAAGAGGTAGGAATTGGCTAGGCAGTTAGGGTAAAAAGACCCCAAAGAAAAGTAACCAATTTCTTGGCTAAAAGTCAAAATGTCCTTGGGCCTCTTAGCAACACACTACATTCCAAAGGCCAAAAATGTCAAAAGTATTTGGGAGCTCTTATCTAATCATTAAAGAGTTACCTCTTCAGAGGGGGGAATGTTAGAGTAGTAAAAAGTCCCATTAAAAAAAGAAGAAAGAGTACATGAAGTTATCAGAAAAAACGTGATGGGGAGATATGCGCAGAGTTGGAAGGGAGGGGGTGGGCATGGATTTGATCAAAACACCTTATATGCATGCATGAAATTCTCAATAAATTATTTTTTTTAAAAAAGAACTCAAGTTAAGTGTACATCAACTTACACATATATATAGAAAATGGAGTATGCACAAATAGTAGAATAATAT
>NW_008347316.1:99881-109773 GCF_000622305.1 Nannospalax galili
CCACTTCTGTGACCAGTGATAGTCATGTATATAGAGATTAGAAATGGATGTGAAAACGTCTCAATGTCAATTGCTTTGGAATGAATTCTTCTGTATGAAAAAAAAAATAATGATTAAAAAACAAAAAACAAAACAAAAAAAAGAACATTGTACCCTTGAGAACAACTAGAAAGTGAACTATTTCCAGTGGATGTTTCTATTGTTTGTCCCATAATAGAAAAATGCCTACAGTGGGAAACAGAAGTGGGAAGTTCAGCTGTGGGAACTGAACTTTCTCTCATCCATGGAGAGAAAGCTCAATCAGCAGCTCTAGCTGATTCCCTCAACTTCCCCAGTTGGTTTCTGTGAGTTCTCATTTTAATGATGTTGTTTCTATCTGTTGCTGTTTGTTATTTTACTTGGAAGCCCCTCCTGAAGTACAAGTACTCTGATCAAGACTCTCTGGATCGGGAACTTGAGTTGGATGCTTTAAAGGGGCTTCCAGTCAATTTCTATTAAATGTTTTACATACCTGATTTGATGATGTTTTGCTACCTATATCCTAATATTTATTCTTTAACTTACTATGTACTTAATAAGCATGCTCATTCAAAACTAGTAGTATAAGTATCATAGATCATTCTCCAAAAATATACAAAACATTCTCCTTCTGTCTCCCTCTCTCCTCTTCTCCTCTCTCTCTCTCTCGCTCTCACTCTCTCCCTCTCCCTCTCTCTATCACTCCCTCTCTCTCTCCCCACTGACACTAGTCTAGAAATTCCACTTCACCACAGTTCCACAAAAGGTGAAGAAAGTTTATTTTCTTATCTAATCACAAACTGTGACACTTAATCTTGAATATCAATTGATAGGACTCAGAATCACATGGCAACAAATCTGTGTGCATGTCTGTGAGGGATTATCTAGATTAGGTAAATTGTGGGAAGTTTCCCCTTAAATGTAGGCAATGCCATTCCTTGGACTGGAGTCACAGACTGAATGAAAGGTGAAAACAAACTAAGCGCAAGCATTCATCTCCCTCTGCTTCCTAACTGCAGATACAGCCTTATCAGCCACCTCAAGCTCCTGCCGCCATGACTTGCCCATACAGTAACCAGACAAGTAACTACAGAAACCATGGAAATCAATAGGAGCTCTGTCTTTTATTTGTACCTATGAAGATCGTCCTTTAGCAAGATATTTGGAGTCTCCAGAAAGACAAAGCTGAAATACTTTCTAGCTGGTCACATTGCAAAGCAAAAGGCAACGAAGAAGGCCAATGATTGGCATGGAATACAGAGGAGCAATGAAAGAAATATGCAGGGTCATACAGAGGCCAGAGGAGGGATCTCAATTTATTCCACAGAGAAGGGAAGAGGATAAAGTCAAATAATTTTTCCAAAGAAACTGTTTGGATCTTGAGAGTCAAAATTATGGGGGAGAAAAAATGAGAAACATTTCCAGGAAATGAGTATCATGCCCAGCATCAGAGACACATGCTAAACATAAAACATAAGAAAAAATATAAGATATACGTTAATATATGTGCATATACTAATTTGAAAATCACTTTCTGCATTGTAACCCTAATTCACAGTCTTTTGATGCCAAGTATATGTATAACCACCACTAATTTATTTACAGATTATAATACACCTATTTTTGTGACTTCTAGTCACTCTGAGATTTGATGCATGAGTACCCCAAAATCCACTTTCTGCTTGCCTCTTTACACTGTTCCCATGGCCACGTTGTCAGTATTTCAAAAGGTTATATAATAAATTGAATCAAATATGGTCTATATCCAGATAGGAAAATAAAATAGTCCATTGATAACAAAGCAGTAGAATCAGTGGGGATTTTCAGAGGTCACACACAGTGTTCCTGGCATTGTTTACAGCAGTTTTGCAACTCTATTTTTGGTTTGTTTTGGTTTTGTTTTTTGAGGCAGGGTGTTCTGGTGGGTGTTACATAATCATATGCTAAAAACAAATAAAGTCTGATGTAAACCTCCATGAAACAGTTGGCATGAAGAATTTGTAATCATACCCCAGTTAACAAATAGTCCTAAAACCAAACTCTAGGAAAAATATTCCAATATTTTAATGTGGAATGTGTAGATAGTATAGATAGTATATTATCAGGGGCTCGTGCTATGCCACTAAGTTACAGCTCCCACTGCAATTTTTTAGCAAACATTTTATATGTAGGCTCATACCTTTAAAATCCTCAAATACCAAAACAATGCTTTGAACTCACTCTCTAAAGTATCAAGTTACAAGTGGGTACTGTTTTAGGATGAAGACTAAGCTAAACCAGCAAGTACCATGCCTTCTTTAAGTATCAGTTCTCCTTGCTTTGTGTCACTTGTTGTATATTCCTTTTCTGTAAATCCATTTTGCTTATCTGACGAATAAGGGAGGGATAGTTTACCATGGATCTGAGTGATCTGGAATGACACTATTTCCCTCTAAGCGCCATCTGCTTCATGACTGCCTTTCGCTGGTTGCTTCTCAGTAAGTCACTGAAGACTTAGATGAAGACTGCCAGTAGATTTAGTCAAGATGCAAGAGTGCAGATACCTACACGTAAGGGGGCAAAGCTTCACGGCAGCCTCTGTGTAAAGGTTTCCCATCTGATCAGAAGGTCTTGCTCCTCTGTTCAGTGTTGAATCCATGTTTGAATCAATGAGACAAAATAAATAATATAAAAATATAACACTGAGGTGAAACTGAGTGATTCTGCCTTTTGTGAGAAACAACAGCTTAGCAAAAGACACAAAGGACAGGACTTGTCAGGAAAAATTATTCTGGTGAACAGACAGAATTAAAACCACTGGGTTTTTTTAAAATTTTTAATTGAATTTTTGTGTATTTCATACAGAATATCTTAATCAATTTTAATCATGGTTATATCCCCTTCCCACCGTGTTGTCTGAAAAAGAGTGATTTTGTAACCAAAAGCTCATTCCATAGAAAATATGTACATTTACACTCTGCTTCATGATTGATGGGGATAGCCAATATTACTATGTCTAAATACGACTTTTATTTTTATAGAAATTTAAAGATTAGCTTTCCTTATAAATTCATAATGGCCATACTTTTTAAATACAAATCAACTTTTAAAAAAATAAATACGTACTTCTTACCATTTTTTTCTTTCTTGTTAAACAGATGAGAGAATAAAAGCAAAAAATCAGAATTTCAACGTACTTCGTAGCCTCTCAAATTCATCTCTTCAACAGGGTGTGCTCCGTTCCTCCTCCGTTCCACTCTCCTAGGAGCAGGACAGTGTACCATATATAACACGAAAGAGAGACTAGAGCAAAGAAGATAAAATGGGGGTTCCGATCAAAGATGCACGATTTTTATTAAGAAGTCTTAAGAATTTGCCTAAGACGGCAAAATTATTAATAACAGGATATTAAAAATGCAAAGAAGGATGTCGACAAGGACAAAATCATTTGATATGAGGAGCATCTCTAAGAGCTGGGAGAACGGCAGATACAGAGACGATGGTTGTGGAATTAATGAGCGGTTAGGCTGTTTTTCTGGGAAAGATTTTTGAGAAAGTTAAATTGTGAATTGAGTCCAGAGGGAGGCAGCTCATCAGAAGCTTGCTTTTTTTCTGTGATGCCCTTCTGCTCACCTTTCCAAATCATCTCTCTGTATAACTCGTAATTGTTCATTAACTGCTCGGCATGTGCTAATTAATCACTGTGCTGGGCACTGTACATCCAGAAAGCAAAACACCTGAATCCAGTTCTGTGTAGGAAAGGAGATGGTCCTGAAATTCAAAATGATAAGGGTGGGAAAATGATTTTAGTAAAAGTGACAGAATAAGAGACTCCAGATTTCACTGTTCACCACAGCAAGCCCAGCAACTATCCACAGGAAAGAACATCTTGGTTAACGCCCAGCACTACCATTCCTCAACCCCACCGCCACAGTTGAGAATAAGCCTGAGTCAGCTGCACGGTCCACAGCATGTAATAAAAATAGTGCAGAAAGGGAAAGAGAAGTGCTATCATTTTACCGCACTGCCTCTTCCACTCCCGAAGTCAGCACAGTGCCACACAAAGATTGTCCAAGACCCACGGTTTCAGCAGAGGGCAAAGAACACTGGAGGTTGATACCCAGCAACCCTAGCAGTCCAGATACTTCCCAGGATCCTCCTTCCCACGCACCTCAAAGGGGGAGGCAGCATGGTTCAACAACGTACAGTTAGGCAGAAGCAAAGCAAAGAGGCAGAGCCCACGGTGACCAGAGTGCAAGTCCTCAGCCTGGCTCTGTGTACTTACCTGCCACAGGCGGCACTTGATCAGCAGTATCAGCCGACAGGATACTCCAGCCACAGAGCTGAGCTCCTCACTCTCAAAAGTAAGGGAAGCTCCCTTGAATCCCAGACAACTAGCCTCAAACCTGATCCTGGGGCCCTGCCTAGGGAAGGAAACAACCGCCACAGTGAATTGTGGCAAAGAATTATGGTACCAGATCCGGGGGCTTAACAGTGACCTATGCCACCTCAAAGCCCACACCCAGGGGCCTTGCCTAGGGAGAGAGATGGCCATCACGGTGAACTTCCACAAGGAACAGAGGCTAGATCTTCACACTCTAGAGGGTAAATAGCGTTCAGCCAAACATCACTGCTCAATCCAAGGCCTCACATAGTCAGAAATGCAAACTTGAAATAGACATTGTTCTACTAAGCCGAAGCACTTGGTTCTGCCCATCCCAGTCAGTGACTCCACTAACTCTAGGAACCTCCCGCACTCAAATGTTAGAACCACGTGTCCATGGAATATACCCTAGGCCTCAGTCTGATCTGAGGCAATTTCTATGTCCACCCAGAAGCTTGGGTTTAGTGTAGACCCCAGCCAGATGCCCAAGAGGAACTCCAAGAAAAGGCAGAAGGCCAACCATCTAGAGAATCCAAAAGCAAGCTCTGACTACCCAGGGTTATTACCAGTGAGTCTAACAGAATCGAGGACTAAGCTAGTAAAGATCTATCCCTACCCTAGAACTCCTTCAAAAGCCCTAAATACATACAAGCCCCACTAAATGGACTCAGTTTTATATATTGTATGTGTGTCTGTGTGTGTCTGTGTCTGTGTGTGTCTGTGTGTCTGTGTGTAACCATAATAAAGAAAAAGTGACAAAATTAAGAGAGAGTGGGAGGGGTATGGGAAGAGTTGGAAGGTGGAGAAGAAGGGGTAGAAATGATGGAAACATAGTACTCGGGTATGAAATTCCCAAAAACAAATTTGAAAAGATCATGAGACTTCCAGGGAGCAGCGAGAAGCTCTGTGTGCCAGGATCTACCTGGCGGGACCCCAAGGGCCAAGAGAACCTGAAGAAACATCTGTCAGAGTAAAGGAGTCACAAAAGGTCAGCAGGAAAGCCAGGCTGGACCAGACTGCTAGGAAGGAGATTTCCTAGTGGGTTTCTTCCTTGGCGCTCGGGCATTTCAATAATGGCAGCTACTTGGTGTGTTTTGTAGTTCTTGCTGCTCATCTTCCTCTTCCATTCACACACGTGTTTACCACTAACATTATCTGGTTGGCCTGCAGAGGGCTAAGAAGGAAAAAAATGCAAATCCATTTTATTGCTGGGTACTCTAAAAGTAATCTTCGCAAAAGCAAAAGAAGCACATACGTAAGTATTTATGTTGACTATTCACTAGTGGTACTAATTTCAATTCTTAAATAGGGCCATCTTTATTATTCAGAAAAGACTAATGTATAATATTGGATAAAGACTGCATTTATTAGTAAGCACTTCGCTTAATCAGCCTGATAGTTACTATTGGCCTGACAAGTGCTTATGAATTATGGCATTGCTTTTGGCAAAACTATTTATCTGTGTGACACAATGTGTCACTTTTGAACTTCAACTTGACATCCATAAAATTACATTTTCATCAAACTGAAAGATCAAGCTTTCTGTGCTGACTCACTTGGGTCAACATTTTGCAAATGCCTAGATTTACCACTTGAACCATAAACCCTTTGTGAATAATTTTGTGCACTGATGTTTGATAGCCTAGGGCACAGATCATAATTTCTGAGCAGAAGAAGAGGTGCTGGTACAGAGCGCGTTTCCTTTCTGCATACAGGATGACTTTCTCTAAAGTATAACCTCATACAGTCGTTTGAAAACCAGTGGGTAAACAGTAGTGTGTCAAGCTCCAAAGGAGAGCAAACAGCTTCAGTGGAGCACCCCTCTATTTCTTGGGGACTGGAAAGACTACCCAGAGGGTTTCCACTGGTATAATAGGTATGTGCAATAATTCGGGCTGATTCCCTTCTTGAAATTAGACCTAATTTTAGATACTTTTAGAATAAGCAGTGAGGTAGCAATTTCAGAATTTACCAGAGATCTAGAAGTAAGTCAAGGTTGATTGGCTCTTAATTCTCTTCTCAAAATAGCTTCACACAGCACTGATGTGTTACACTCTTGGCTTAGCCTTCTTTGAGTTGATTTCTTTTTTTTATATAAACAAGCAGATTTGGACCTTTAACCCCAGGAAACAGATGTAAAGTTTAATCTTCAAACATGTATGCTTGAGGAAATAATCCAATGCCCTTTCTAAGACCTTTGGACAGAAATGATAGGCTGTGATGAGCTCCAGTTTCAATGAATCTTTCCCATTTCAAGGACTATTCAATGAGCCCAGTTCCTCCCTCATCATCATTTTTGGAACACATTTTTCACAGTGATTTTGCAAACGTATAAATGCTGCTTGGTGCAATAATGAAATCTTTGTCCTCTGGGAAAAGGTACATTGCCAGTTCTGGTGATATTTATGTAAGAAAAACTTTTCCTAAGGAAAAATGAAGGTAGCATCAGAGACAGTTGTTCTTAGAATTTTTCTAAAGGCTCATTGGAACAAGTGGGCACCAAATCTCATCAAAGTGGAACACTTGAGGTACATCTTTGATGTGTGCTGCTCCAGGAAGCACCTTAAATCAGAATGTTATTAACAGTATTGACTGATATGGCAATAAAGGAAAAGAGAAGGTGCCTAGGAGATTAGACCTATCTACAAGGACCACTCAGACCTTATTGAAGATGGTATTAAGCATCTCTCGCTGACAATACTTGTAAACTAGTTTGGATCATGTTGGTACAAATATTACAGAATCTCAAATGCTAAAAGGCCAAGCTTCTAAGTTAGGTAGTTAAGGGGGTGTATTAGTTACTTTTCAGTTGCTATGATAGAAACACTGACCAAAGCAACTTATAGAAGGAAGAATTTATTTGAGCTTATGGTTCCAAGGGGCAAGAGTCCATCATGGCAGGAAGGCATGGCGGCAAAGGGGAGGAGGAGCAGAAGCTAAATTCTCATATCTTCAAGCAGGCACAGAAAGCAAGAGAGCTACTCAAGATCCAGGAAGGCTTAGGAACTCTAACCCCACCCCCAGTGACGTGTTTCCTCCACACCTTCTAAGACTTCCCAAAACAATGCCACCAACTGGGGACAAAATGCCCAAATACTTGGAGCCTATGGGGGACATTTTCATTCAAACCACCACAGGGGAGAAAATGTATTACTGATGATGCTTTCTGTTTATGACTAACAAGAAATTTATTTTGCCTCAATTAAATAGCAAAGCAGATTTCTTAGCTCACCTAACTGAAAAAAAGTCCAGAGACTAAGACCCCAAAGGGACTGAGGCTAGGCCTGGTATTCAGTGGTTTAACTGTATCATAGATATCCTGTTTCTTTCCTTATCTCTCCTACCCCTCTCACAGAGTCCGTTTACTCTAGGCCTAGATCCTTCATCATCCAGAGAAACTCCCAGAGCTGTCTGCTTCCTTATTCAATCCCAATGGACAAAGAATATCTCTCTAGGTACCACCATAGAATATCAGATACAACCTCTTTCTGGAAGCTTCCAGAAATGTCTCCTTAACTCTCATTGGTATGAATCCTTTGCCTATCCCAGAACCAACTAGTATAAGTAGTAAGCCAGGCTGAGATCTTGCCAGGTTATAGACTATGATGTAGCACTGGGAAGTTTTCTCTTCTGCCAATCTGTGTAGTTTTTTTTATTTAATGATCTTCCCATTGTGCCAATTCCAAATACACTGTGGGAGAGTTCCACTCATAGCCTTCCTCTCATGAGGGTTCACCCCAACTGCAGCTGCAGGAGAAAGGGGCCTGCTCTGAGCAGGGAATCCATGGCAGGAAAGGCCTGAGAGGCACCCCCAGGCATCAGGCTTCACAAGGCCTCTCCATTGCTTTCCCAGAGACTTTTTCTTCTGGCTTTCATTTTCATAAAATTTATCTTGTTAAAAAAAATTTCTCCAGCTGGGTATGGTGGCGCATACCCTTAATCCCAGCACTAGGGAGGCAGAGGCAGGCGGATCTCTGTGAGTTCAAAGCCAGCCTGGTCTACATAATGAGTTCCAGGACAGCTGGGGCTACAGGGAGACTGTCTCAAAAAGACCAAAAAAAAAAAAAAAATTCTCAACCAGGCCAGACCCTGGGTGGCTAGATCTCAGATCTTTTTGGATAATAGACTACCACATAAAAGGCCCTCATGAGGCTCATGAGGTTGTAAGGACTGTTTCTCTTTGTCTTTTGAATTTCAGACAAAGTATTCCCCCTTTAAGTTCTTACTGAAGCTTGTGAGAAGTAGTCAAAACACTCCAGTAGCCTCAAGTTTCTTGCATTATATTCCTGCCTTTGTAGACAAAAGACCTGACCACCAAACCATGATGGACCTTAGGTTCCACTGATGGAATAAGAAAAGATAATTTTCCAGACTTGAATACTGAGACCCCATAGCTGTCCACTCAGCTTCCTGAGTATAATCCATTCCGCATTTGTGTTCATTTAAAATACTACTATTGGCCGGGCGTGGTGGCTCACACATTTAATCCCAGCACTTAGGAAGCAGAGGCAGGTGGATCTCTGTGAGTTCAAGGCCAGCCTGGTCTACATAGTGAGTTTCAGGACAACTGGGGCTACACAAAGACCCTGTCTCAAAAAAGACCAAAAAAAAACTACTATTAACAATGTAAACAACAGAAATGTTTCCACAATTCTTAATAAAAAGAGAATGGGGGTGGGGCCTGGGGAAATAGTTTAGTGGGTAAAGTGCTTCCTAAGGAAGCTTGAGACCCTGAGTTAGCTATCTCCAGCACCTATATAAAAGCTGTGCTGGTGATAGGGGTAGAGATGGGGTGATCCCAGGGGCTCACCAAAACAGCAAGCTCCACGGTCAATGAGAGACCTTATCTCAAAAACTAAGGTCAAAAGCGACAGAGGAAGACATCAACCTCTGGCCTCTGGCTTCCACTCACACACGTGGGTATACCTATACACCAATACACACACACACACACACATTTTTGTTTGTTTTACTTTTCTGAGACAGGGTCTCTCTACAGATCTGGCTTCCACTCACACACGTGGGTATACCTATACACACACACACACACACACACACACACACATTTTTGTTTGTTTTACTTTTCTGAGACAGGGTCTCTCTACAGCCCCAGTTGGCCTGCAACTTACTATATAGACCAGGCTGGCCTCAATCTCACAGAGATCAGCCTGCCTCTGCCTCCCAAATTCTGGGAGTCAAAGGCATGTCCCATACTCATCCTTACCTGTTAGAAAAGCCTAATCTTTAGCCAGACATCTAAATACTCAAGCTAACATTTGGGATACGGGAGGTCTATTTCTAAAAAATGAGAATGGATATTGGAGAATCTGGCAGTCTCTACCACAAAAGCCCAGGAATCTCTGGATGACCAAGAAGCAGGAGAAATGAGTCTGAGCAAGAGCCTTCAGCTAAAGTTCGCTGCCAGTACTAACCTGAGTCTTCAGTCCTACTGTTGGTAATAAATTCTGTCTTTCCTTTATCCTCTAGTTACTCATCTAAGGGCCAAGGTCC
>NW_008347316.1:110002-139632 GCF_000622305.1 Nannospalax galili
TTCACACATGAATAAAGACAGTGTATTAGTCACTTTTCTATTGCTGTGATAGAAACATTGACCAAAGCAATTTATGAAAAGAAGAATTTACTTGAGCTTATGGTTCCAGGGCAATTACAGTCCATCTTGGTAGGGAGGCATGGTAAGCAGAGGTGGCTGGAGGAGGAGTGGAAGATAAGCTCTACATCTTCAATCAGGCACAGGAAGCAAGAGAGCAACTAGAGATCTGGCAAGGCTTAAGAACTCTCTAACCCTGCCCTCAGTGACTTGCTTCCTCCAGCATGGGTCCTTCTAAGACCTCCCAAAACAGCACCACCACTGGGGACAAAATGTTCAAATACTTGAAGCCTACGGGGGGCATTTTCATCCAAACCGCCACATTGAGAGCTTTCTTTATTTATGTCTCTTTGTGTGTGTGTGTGTGTGTGTGTGTGTGTATGTGTGTGTGTGTGTGTGTGTTTATATATTATGTGCCTCATATGTGGGTTTGGGTATTCATGCCGCATTATGTGTATGGAGGTCAGAGGACAACCTTGTGGAATCAGTTCTCACCTTCCACTTTAAGTGAGTTCTGGGGATTGAACTCACATCATCAGGCTTACACAGCAAGTGCTGTTACCAACTGAGTCATCTCACCAGCAAGAGGGTTTTCTGTTTGTTTCAGAAAGTATATTTTCCTTTCATATAAGGCCTCCAAATGCTCATGGGGTGGCATAATTAATATTGTGAGAATGACTATCTACCAAAAGCAGTCTACACATTCAACGCAATCCTATCAAAATCCCAGTGACATTATTCACTAGAAAAAAATCTAACCCTAAAATTCATTCTGGAATCATGAAAGACCCCAAATAAACAAAGCAATCCTAAACAGAAAGCAATACTGGAGGTACAATGATACCTGACCTCAAACTATGCTACAGAGCCACAGTAACAAAACAGTAGTCACATTGTTAGCATGGGCCTAGCATAAAAACAGACATGTAGATCAGTGCAGCAGAACAGACAACCCAGAAATAAACCTACAGCCAGGCTTTAACAAAGGGGCCAAAAGCAGACATCTGGAAAAGAAGACAATATCATCAACCAACAGTGCTGGGAGAACCGAATTTCCATATGTAGAAGAACGAAAGTAGATTTGTAGCTCTTGCCCTGCACAAAAATCTACTCAGAATGGATCACAGACCCTTAATGTAAGACCTGAACCTCTGAAACTGCTAGAAGAAAATGTAAGTAAAACAATTCAAGATCCAGGCATAGGCAAAGACTTTCTGAAAAGCACTCAGTAGCATAGAAAATAATTCTAAGAATTGACAAATAAGATTAAATGATGTTGAAAAGCTCTTGCACAACAAAAGAAACTATCAGTAAAGAGACAACCTGTAGAATGGGAGGAAATCTTTGCCAATTATACATCTGAGAGGAAATTAATATCTAGAATCTGTAAAGAACTCCAAAAATTACTTATGAAAACAAATTATTGAATCAACAAACAGGCTAATGAAGTGAATAGAAATCTCTCAAAAGAAGAAACACAAAGCCAATAAACATTTGAAAAAGTGTTCAACATCCTTAGTTATGGAGTAAATTGCAAATTAAAACTGCTTTGATACCCCATCCTAGTCAGAATGGCAGTCAAGAAAACCCACACCAACAAACACTGGAGAACATGGGGACTGTGAGATGGGAGGAAGAATCCTAAATGAGGGTTGGAGAGCAAAGGTGATGGAATATACATGTCATGAAGACAGAAGGGAGATCTATTCCAAGGAAGAAATGAGACCAGCAACAGGGAAGGAGTACAGGGGACAGTGAGGCAAAGCAGTGGAGAGTGGAATGAGAACAAGGGTAATGATGGTATGTATGAAAATATCACATTGAAACCCATTTCTTTGTATGCTAACTAAAAGGATTTTTAAGAAAACAATTCTTTCATATGAACGAATGAGAATTTATCATACTCCATGCACATCTCTAACCAAGAATTTCTCTCTGAAAACGTTGCTTAAAACTATTAAATCAAGGAAACAGTTGGCCACGGATCCCTGTAGAATGTTCTCTGTCTTAGGAGTGCCCACAGTTCTGCTGGGTGGCGGGCCAGGGTTTCTGCTCCTGTTGACACTGTGTCACCCAATCCTGATGGCTGAGTTGTGGGGCCTGGGAGGTGTTTTTGGTCTGTGTGGGGTCCAGACTCTGGAGAGACTGGAAGCCATGAGGAGCCATGGTCTCTTCATTTCCCTCTAGTCTTGAGTGTCGAAGGCTGAGCAGGAAGCAGTAAACCCATCAAAGCTTTGACTCTCTAAACAGATGACGTTTCTGAAGCTGTTCCA
Organism: Nannospalax galili; assembly: GCF_000622305.1. Taxonomy (NCBI): domain Eukaryota; kingdom Metazoa; phylum Chordata; class Mammalia; order Rodentia; family Spalacidae; genus Nannospalax; species Nannospalax galili. The sequence goes on from NW_008347316.1 coordinate 112,333, forward strand.
GATTTTGAAGAGTGGTTAGGAGCTGTACGGAAGATGACAAAAAGTACCAGGAATACTTGAAACATCTGAATCCCTTCCAGCTGCTGAAGAGTGGAATTGCAGAACTGGAAACCAAAGAAATGAAGGGACATAGTTGTAAGACAACAGTTTAGAGGTAGGGATAAAAATGGAGAAGGCCAAATGACAGCTGATCAAATCAGCAATCAGCGGCACTGAGGATCCAGATCCTGCCGTCCAATTACCCACAGAACAGACTAGGGTCTTACTATTCACAACAGTACAAACAACATGGTCACAACCAATGGCCTCCCACCTTCACGTAGTTACTACTGATAGCAAGGTCCTTGGCAGCTGTGGCAAAAACATTTACTTTATTAACATGCTAAAAGTTTGGGTGCCTTCTTTTGCTCATAATTTATGTCTTGTTTTATTAAAATTTTGGAACTTGGAGCTTGAAAAAAAAACTCTTATCAGAGTGATATAACGGTTGCTGAGAATAAAGACTAGCAACTGCCCCCCCAAAAAATAACGCATAGATTAGGTTGTTTGACTTCTTCTTAAATACAATAGTGCTTTGAGTTTGGTCTACTTTCCTTGTTTGACATAAAACAGTTGTGTCTTTAACACAGAAATTAAAACAGAGAGAGAGAAGGAGAGAGAGAGAGAGAGGACCACTGTCAATCTATACCTTCTGTAAGACATACTTTACAAAGTCACCAAGTTTACTGAAAAAGATCATTGTCCTAGACCCAGTATTTGGTACAGTATTTGCACGAGTATCTCTGGAGGAAGGCAGCATTATCATTTTGGGTGAGATAAGTCTCCAGCAAAGGACTATCCCATGCATGGCGCACGACTCAATTAATATTCCACGCCTCCAGGCACTACATGCCAGTAGTACCTCATTACAATATACATTGTAGTCATATATAGTAATAAGAACAGAGATTGCCACACATTTCCACATGTCCCCTGAAGGGACAGCACTGTCATTATTTCAGAACAAATGGTTTACAGTTTAGCTGGGAGGCAAATACACAGCAGAGGAGCCATTAACATGGGCTGAGAAGCCATTCCTAACAGCACCAGGCACAGTATCAACAACCATCAAGTGAATACATGAATGAAGATGAGACTGAGCTGGACCTCCACAAAATGGCCACACATGGAATCTTGATGGAAAGTCTGAAGAATGTGAACAGACCTACTGGGCTGGAGTGGAGGGTTTCTGAACAGAAGGATGCGGATGGAAGATAGTTTTGTATGTCAGGTAGGAGTTTGATGTTCCCACTCTATTACTGACTGGAGGACTTTGGACATATAATCACATCCTAGCACCTCTCCATTTTCTAATCTGTGAAAAGCAAGCAACAATATCATAGAATAGTTGTGGAATGTTAGAAAACAACAGAAGGCTTTAGGACTCTGTTTGGTACTATTACTTTTTTATTGTTGCTCTATTTATTGGAAGTAAGTTGTACTTAAGATTAAAGTGTGAGAGAGGATCAATGAGGTGAGGAAACATGTACAGGGGAATTCGGATGTGGAAAAGGTGTGAACTAGAGGTCTGTTCATCTTGAGTACTCAGTTTCAGCACTTACTTGAAGCAGTAGGTGCCATCCAGACTTTCTCTCAATTCCCAAATCACATGTCTTTTAAAGTCCTCACAAATCAACACAAACCTCATCATGTCACTGGGAAGAGGGAGTCTCAATGAAGTGTCACTATCAGATTGGCCTGGGGCATCTCCTTGCCACCTTTTCTTAGTTGCTAATTGATGTGGGAAGGCCCAGCCCACTGAGGTGGTTTGAATGAAAATGTCCTCCAAAGGCTCCAAGTATTTGAACACTCTGTCCCCAGTTGGTGGTGCTGTTTGGGGAGGTTCAGAAGTGTGGTCTTGCTGGAGGAAGCAGTCATTTGGGGTGGGCTCTCTTGCTGACTTCCAGTTTGTCTCTCTCTGCCTCCTGCACAGGCTTAAAGATGTGAGTGTGCAGTCTTCTGCTCCAGTCATCTGCTGCCCTGCCTCCCAGCCAGGATGGACTCTTACCCTCTGGAACCGTAAGCCAAATAAACTCTTCCTTCTACGAGTTATTTTGGTTATGGCGCTTATTTACACTAACAGAAAAGAAACTAATACCCCTACTGTGGGCAGTGCCACCCCCAGGCAAGTGGGCCTGGTTTTTATAAGAAAGGTAACTGAGCAAGCCAGTAAACATTGTTCCTCCAAAGTCCTGCCTCCAGGCTCCTGCTTTGAGTACCTGCCCTGGCTTCCCTCAATGATGTACTGTAACCTGTCAGCCAAATAAACCCTTTCTTCTCCAAACTGATTTTGGCCAGTGTTTTAACCCAGCAACAGAAAGCAAACTAGGACACTGGTCATTTAAAGTCCTCACAATAAAATATCTACCATGGTATTGATGGTATTAATGAATCAGAGATGTGATGATGGTATTATTTACATTTTATGTTTATAATAATCCTAATTTTTTCACAATAAATCTTTAAAATCTGTTTTATTTCTATGATTTTCATGTATTTTGAAAATAATATAAAGCAAAACCAACAATGAAAATGGGAAATTCTTTAATAAATTATCACCATTAGTTAACATTTATGAACAGCATAGATGGACTAATAAAAACTTGCTTTTTAATGTCTGCTCCAATTGACCAGCAACCAGAAAACCCAGTGAGAGTGACCAGACAGCTTCCCCCAAAAGGCTATTTTCCTTCCCAAGCAGGAATGATGGCGCCCCAGGGCATCTTGGGTAGCCTGGGAAGCAATGGGCAGAAGAGACGGCCAGTGCTGTTCCCGGGCTGTTGCTACTCAGTTCTTTCCCCTATTGTATTTCATATCATGTTCTATCAGAAAGATTTACTTTCACTACTGGGTAATTATTTGAACTGGGTTAAAATTTATTTAACCATTTATTTAGCCATTTATTTATTTAAGACAGATTTTTAAAGCTTTGCATTAAATTTCTTTCTGAGTTTATCATGCTACTTTGCATATAAGATGCAATAAATATCTGCTGATGTGATCCATTATGCAAAGTATAGTGTATGCTACAGCTGCAAGGCAGCACTGTACACGGTGTAATCACATTTCTGCTTTTCAGAAGTTATAGGCATTATATACAAAGCTGAAGACAAATTATCAACAATAGTGATTTTTGCATTTAAATTCATATACAGTTTAATGTATATCTTGCTTGTGAGTAAAATGGCAGAAAAATTAACTGTTTTAAAAATAAAATGATTACATCAACCTGATGATTTAGAAGACTGTAGTTCTTTCATAGCGTATGATAGACACAGCCCTACAGTGAAATTTCTGTGTGAAATTTCATGGTATGAATTGGCAGGCTCATGTCCATCTGTAACTCAGCTGTAATTTGGTCTAGTCTTTCCAAAGGCTTCCTATCTACTCTAAATAATTGAATTTAACTAGTTAAAATGAAATTAATATTAATAGCTTTTTGAGACATTCAGCAACAAATTTGTTTGGGTATTATTAGGGTTTCAAGCCACAGCAGCCCTGCACCCTCACCAACAGGGTCTCATGGACTTCTCAAGCTCCTGAGTGAGTTGATAAGCACCTTGGTCTTTGAAGTCAAGAGAAGCAGGCTTTTCTCCACTGTTTTGACAACACAGCAGGCTTCTCCTTTGATCTCTAAAAAGAACAGGATTTAACAGTCCTGCTCTCCCACTTCCCCCCCCGCCCAACTTTAAAAAAACACATCTTCCCGCCTTCTGCAGGAAGCAGAAGCCTCCCCCTTTAAAAGACCCCAGCCCACGACCTGGGCAGACATTTTCCTGCCCAGAAGGGAATCTGTCCCATGTGTTCCTTTACTAATAAACTCTATTCTGATGGAGTTTTATCTGTGCCCTGGTGCTTTCTCCTGATCAACCCTATTAGTCATATGGCTACTTTTTACCTAGATGGTGCCAAAACCTTACACGAGACAAGCTACTACCAACACATAGTTACAACAATGAGAGGTAAAAAGTAATAGTCTACTTGAATGAGAAGCTTGAGATGCCATCTCTACTGGTCTTAACTCCTCCCCTTTCTATATTGTGATTCCTGTTTTTCTCTGAAATAGAGTTATTTCCCTCTCTGATACTCAGATGCCCTATGCTTGCTTATGTTCCTGCCCCATCATTCCCTGAGTGCTTTCTAGTTATAATGTCAGGGTAATATTAGTTATATTGGTAAACTGTCACATGCTGTTTGAGCTCAATGAGACGCTGACTCTGGAGATGGAATTGGCCCTCTCACTTCAGACTCAAGCCTATTATCTCAAGATGTGTTCTCCAAGACTTTTCCAGGTTCAGGCTGGACCCCTGACCCTGTGACAAGGAGACCAACAAAACAGCCTAAGAGTAAAGGCACTATGCAGTTGAGAACCACTAAGGTATAAATTAATTTCAACAGAGGGTATTACTGACTATAATAAAACTAGCTAATGGAATTATTTTCAGTACTATTTAGATTTCATTTATTCTTAACCTAATCTGTTAATGTTTCCTTTTGTCTTTCCTGTCTCCTTTATTATATAGTCTCCTTTATTAACTTCCTTCAGTTATTTAGCTCTTAAAAAGGAAAGATGCTACCTCAAATCTATATGGAAGCTTAACTCTTTCTTCAGGCCACTAATTACCTATACAAAATGACACCTAATCTGGTTGGGTAAAATCCTATGTGTTGAATACCATTTTTGTTGCTGGTTTACTTTCAAAGTGTTCTAAGGTATATTCATTTTGTTTGTCTACTTCAAAGGTGTTTTAGTTTAAAAATGATAAACCAATTATATAGTCTTCTCAACAAAGACTATATAATTAAATATGTATACAGAGTCAACATAAATTTATGCTTCTTAAAATTAATTTACTTGGTACCATATTAATTTTCAAGTAAAATCTCATACAAACTAAAAATGTTAAATTAACACCAAAATATTTTTTCAAGCCAAAATATTCTCTCTTTAATCTACAACATGGTTCCTAGTAACTAAAATACATAAGTTAATTTTAACTACCTCTCTTCCTATCTTTCTCTCTCTCTCTCTTCCTCTCCCTCCCTCCCTCTCTCTCACCACTGCCCTTCTGGGGCTCTACTAAACCTCTACTAAACCACCACCCTTCTGGGGCTCATCTTCCCTCAGCCTCTACTAAACCTCAGGATTAACTTGTTCACAAACTTCCTTCTGGCTCACTGCATTTTTTCCACTTTTCTTCCATCCCATTCCTTGTTCTCTGTCTCCATCTACTGGCTGGTCACGCCACACTCTCATTGCAGGGTTTTCTTCTCCTCTCGCTTGCCTTGAAATCACACGTGTCAGAAAACCCTGTCCTTTCTCTGGATATAGGGCGCTATTTCCAGAGATAGGAACACGCACTACTTCCTGTCCAGGACAGGATCTCACCTTTCCTCTCCTTGATGATCTAATTGCAGGACACCACCTTCTGGAACTTGGAAATAACTTGAAAATAATAACTCAAACCCACACAACAAAAGGACGCTTTCTTTTGGTGCCTGGTTCCCCTCACTCTCGTTTTGCATGACCAATGCCAAACTCCTTTTCCTCCTGCTCCCTCCTGGTCTCCCTCTTCCTCATCTGCTGTGCTTTCCTACCCAGACTCATGATCTTGCCTCCACTCCCTATGGAGAGAGGATTTTCTTTGTCTCCCATCTGCTCAGTTCTGTCTCTACCTCCTACCAGCTTGCTCAGTTCTTTCTCTACCTCCTCTTCACTCTGTACTTAATCTGTCACTATGGGAACCACCCACTCAAAGTCTCAGGGTCTCACACCTCTTGCTTGTCTTCTTAAATCCTTAAAAGAACTAGGACTTTCGGATACAATCAGGCCAAAATGCCTGATGTTCCCGTTCACCACTGCCTGGCCTCTGTACGAGTTAGATAATAACTCTGTTTGGCCAGACACTGGAACCTGAAACTTCAATATGTTGAGAGATTTAGAAAATTTCTGCCATTGTAAAGGCAAATGGTCTGAATTACCATAAATCCAAGCTTCCTTTGATCTCTGTGCTAATCCCTCCCTCTAGGTCCCATGTTCTTCCCATCATGTTCTTCTGGCTAAGACAATTTCATGGTATCCCAACCTGCCAGGGGCCTCAACCCCCCTATCCCTCCACCTCAGCTTTTCATCCTACCATAGCCAATGAACTGCCTCCAATTAGGGCCCATCCCCAACCTCCTCCTGCTCCCCTGCCTGAGGCACAGCCAAGTCCTCCCCATGCTCTCCCCTTGCTATAATCTCCCTTGCCTCCCATTCCAGGGCCCAACCCAGCTCTCCTCCTTTCTCCAACTCAAACCCCTTCTTCAAACCATGATCTTCCCCCTCCCCCCTCTGGCGCCACTGTAAGTCCATCATCCCCTCTCCTTCCACTGACTCTCCTCTACTAAAAAGAAAATTCAAAACCTTAAACACCTCCTTGCCAAATATTCCCTCGTCTCCCCTATTCTGGCTTCTAGCTCAAATAACCCGTTTATCCCTCCTGTATCTAACTTCTACTTTGATTCCAGATCCTGCCTCCAATACCCCTGCCCCTGTGTCCCCTCATGGACAGGATACCCCTCCCATCTCTCCCACTCCAACAGTTATAAAGTCTAAACAGAGTTATAGCACAGTTTTCCTTAATTGATTATACCGGGGGTTGTAAACATCAATTCGATAATATTTAACTATGTACCAACTGCTTTTTTCTACCTAAAGCAAAGTTTTGGTAGATCACTCTCTAAACTACATAAGGTAAAAGATTTACCTAGAAACTTATAAAACACAATATGTACATGGGTAATATTAACTTATTACATTATCTTATGTATATAATTTAGATTCCATGTTCTTTTAATAAGATGATGCTACACACTACTTTCTTCTGAGTCAAACAACTACCAGCTTCATGACTTCAGCTGTGTCCACTAACAAAAAATCATCACAATTGGACTTATTGACTTAAGTATCTAACTAAAGGAGGAGGGATAAACAGGGTCATTGGACCCTCACTTGAGTATCCAGCTGCTCCTCCCAGCCAACTGTATATAATTTGGCCCTAATCACATGGTCTCCTGGGTTTGGGGAGGGCTAAAGTATATTATCTGGAAAAGGCTAGGAAGAAACAGCTTGATCCATGCTGGGTTAAGGCTTTCCAATGTAAATACTCTCAGGTCACTCATATACCTTAGCAACCCCTCAGTCATCTCTGTAAGCAAGCTCAGTAAATTCATCGGTTCCTCAGAAAAACTTAAATGTAATCAAACATTGGTTTAATATTACAACCTAAAAGGGGGAAAAACATTGCTTAGTATCCCCAGGAAAAGAATTCTCACAACAGATGAAAAACTTGTTTGTTAATGTTATTGTGTCTCATGGTTATTAAAAAAAAAAGAAAATGGAAAATTGGAGGATTTTGGAAGGATATGAGAATGGAGACATTTTTTAAGAAGGATTTATATATGAAAATTATGATGGCTGGATATTTCCAGAATTGACAGAGAAATGAGAGAGCTGGGCAGGTGATGAAGGTCTGTGTAGGGTTGTTACAATATAACAAGGATGAGACAAGGATAATGTGTAGACAATCTTAAAATTTCTAAGGTCACAGCTTAGTCAACTAGTCTAAGGATGTCTAGCAAGGTTTATTTAAGGATGTTTCCCAAGCTCTATCTACATAGCATATGGTAATTAAAAGCACCAGATTGGTGTCACTAACCTTGTTGGATGTTTAATAGCCAGACTCTAAGGCTTATATTAATTTGGTCAGAGGGACTTAAAGGGACAAAATTTTGCTCCTTGCCCTCCAAGGTCTAACAAATTCCAGGGGCTATGGAGAATCTCTCCAAATGTCCTGTAACCTTGGTGAGTCACCTGTCCTCTTGTTCAGGGAGGCCACGGAGACCCCAGAAGATGGACTTGAACCAGTGTCCAGTCTGCAAAGAGGAGGGTCAACACAGAGGAAACATCTCCCCCATGCTTCCAAGTGAAGCCCCAGTCAAGCAGGACCTTTTGACTTATCTTCACATAGATGGAACTGGCAAAAGAAAAGCCTGAGGAACCACGGGCTCCCTCCCCCAAGCCCATGTGACTCCTGAGGTCCAAATCCTCATATGACCTTAAGAATAAAAATAAATTGATTTATTTGGGCCAACAGTATGGTCTTAAACACCCAAAAGGAAAGTATAACCAAAAATTAAAGTCATCAGTATATTTTAAGGGCTCAAGGGATTATACGACCCAGACATTAGAAGTAAGTTCTTATGTTACTTAGACAGTTATCTCTCATTGATGACTTTGTTCCTAATAAGACAATGCTACTCAGATGTAAGCCTTCAAATCTTGGTCTGCAATACTGTAGTGCCCACCTACAGCTAAGGGAAGCAACTCACTATTGTCCCAGCCTAAAAACTTAAATTATGGCTAAATTTGTTTTCTCTCCCTATCTAGAAGCCTTTGAGAGGTAACTGACACTGATTCTAGCCACTCCAACAGCTACCAAAATGCTTGAAAACAAATCCTGAGTCCATCATTCTCAAGTTCAGCCCTGGCAGAAAAGAAAAAAAAATAAAAATGAGCTATTACCAATGAGCTATTACCTTGGTGCTAACCATTGCTCCTTACCTCTTCAGATATTTTCAGGACCAAAATCCAAAAACTAACTCTTACTCTCATACTAATTTTAATTAGTTGTTACTTTCCTTCTCCCCACATGTATACAAGCACCTGTCAACCATCAAGCACTCTGTTCAGATGCATGGAGAGAGAACCCCTGCTGTCTAGTGGACCCCTAATACAGCCTACCCCCCCATGTCAACCTTGTCCAGCAGGAAGTAGCAAGATGACAATGGCACCCCCATCCTATAACACAAAAGGCTGGAATATTAGGGTTTCAAACTGCAGCAGCCCCAACCCTCACCAACAGGGTCTCAAGGACTTCTCAAGCTCCTCAGAAAAGGGAACTGAGTTGATAAGCACCTCGGTCTTTGAAGTCAAGAGAAGCAGACTTTTCTCCACTGTTTGGCCAACACAGCAGGCTTCCCCTTTGATCTCTAAAGAGAACAGGTTTTAACATTCCCGCTTTCCCACTTCCCCCCACCCAATTTTAAAAAAAAAAAATACATCTTCCAGCCTTCTGCAGGAAGCAGAAGCCTCCCTGTTTAAAAGACCCCAGCTCACATCCCAGGCAGACATTTTCCATGCCTGGAAGGGAATAGGTCCCATGTGTTCCTTTGCTAATAAACTCTATTCCAATGGAGTTTTATCTGTGTCCTAGTGCTTTCTCCTGATCAACCCTATTTGTCATGCGGCTATTTTTACCTATCAGGTATTTTTTTTTTTACTTTACAGCCAGAGAAAATATAGAAAAAAAAAAAGGTCCACCCCTTTTCATTCTAAGCTTTGGGATACTCTCCCTCCAGAACTTAGACACAATAATTAAAAACTACCTTTTATTGAGCACTTACCATGGACCAGGAACAGTGTGACTTCCTTTCCATTCTTTCCCTCATTTACCACCCCCCACCCCACCCCCTGCCCACCATGGACCTTCTTTGGTAAATAAATCATGGGCTAGATGGTAAGTAATCTCTACTCCATATCACACACAGTTTACAAGTGCCTGAGCCATGATTTAAGCCCTGAGCTGTTTGACTCCAAAGCCCTTATTGGAGACAATCCCACTCCGGCTGACACTTGCATGATCCATCCCAAGAGAGAAATGACCCAACCCACAACTGCATCAAGCCATCTGGAGTGGGACTTTCAGGTTATCTTAGGGTGGCACAGGGGCAGAGGGCTTGGATGTCTCTTATTAATGCTGCTGTCAAGTAAAAATCATGCCTCAGAAGAAGATTAAATCACTATGTAAGCTCTTGATGTGGCACTTATGTGTCATACATTAGCTGAATATAATTCATGTTTATTTTTAATCCTCAAAGTTAGGTATTATTGTTCTCAACCCTAATTTGCAGATAGTAATTTGAAGCCAAAAAATTCATTGACTGAGGGAACATGGATAACTATGAAAAAGTTGAACATCAAATGTTGACAGGAGCGGGCCAGCTCCCAGGTCTCAGCCAGAATCACCTCACAGAGTCTGGGCATTCCTGTTCCTCTCTCCCATTGTGTAAAGCAGTGCCCAAGGCTTTTGGAAATAATTTCCCTATATGCTTCTTTGTAAACGATTTGGAAAGGTAGAGGCAAAAAATGTGATTTAATAAATAATTACTCTGTTTGTATAGCTATGAACTTTTTTGTTGAAAACATTCTGAACTTGTATTTACTTTGGCAAGAAAAGTTTACAGTGACAAAAATGTGATGACTGTGTAAAATGGCTTGTTAAATACATATAGAGACCCTAAGCCCTTTCAGTAGGATAATGTCTAAATGACTTCAGGAAGATTAATCAGTGTAAAACAACACATTTGAACTGATGAAAATTGGTATTTAATTTGGTGCCTGTGGTCCATTATGAGGCACAGGAAAAGATAATTGTTTTTTTTAAAAAAAAAAAAAAAACAAAATAAAGATAGTGTAATTCACATAATGCTCAATTGCTATGTGCCACCTCTAGGGCCAGATTTGTATGAGTTAATCATCAATTAATCCAATAATGTGGCTGCCTACACTAACCTTTTTCTTTTTCCCTTTCCCTATAATCTCATAACCTTTGGTTTCATATGAATGGAATTCATACAAATCTATTAATCCACCACACACTGGCTCCCTCAGGCAGAAGAAAAAGAAAACCTCTCAATACTCTGATGCAGAAGAGAGAGCTGAAAGAGGAGCCATTGAACTGGATAGCCCCTCTCTCCTGCTTTAATTGTACTGCACTGAACTAACAAGCCCAAAATGAGAAACCCATCCAATTATTAAGAATTGGGTGTATCCATTGCCCTTCATACACCATTGGCTTAATTCACTTTGGAAAGCAATGTCGATCAGAGCAATTCAAATATTTAAGTAGAATCTTCTCCCTGGGAAAGAGATGATTTTGTCATATGGTTGAAATCACCCAGGAGTATGAGAAATGATGCACAGTCATTGAAACTGAGACCCCAGGAACAAAAAGGAGGACAAAAATTCACAGAAAGAGCAGATCCACAGACAGCAAAAATACAAGTAGCAATTATTTACTCAGTACTGTTTGTAAAGCACTTAACTAAGCATTAGAGACTATATAGCAAATCAGGGCAAATCTAGTGTTAATAATAAGCAAACCTAGAGTCAGGTTCTGTCACCTCTCCCTATGTGGCCTACCCTTGTTAGTGAAAAATAAATTTTAAAAAAAATTAAAATTAAAAAATGGGCTCAACTGTGCTTATCGGACTGAGTTGCTGAAAAAAAAAAGGACAAGATCAGGTACATGTGGCAGAGATTGCTGCTAAGTGTCTGAATTTTTAACTAGGTACTTGGCTACTTCAAATACTACATTACCCAGACTCATTTCAGTGAAATGTTGACATGTGAGTCAGTGGTGGTCAGGTAGTAGTTTTCATTCACCATCCTTAAGAGAAAGCCCCTGAATTCATACTTCACCTCTTCTTTGTCCTTTTTTATCCTGCAAACCTAGAACACCTGGCTGTCTTCTTGTAGCATGAGATTGCTCTGCGTTATTCAGTTTTCTGTCACTACAACAAAATGCCCGAGATAATCAAGTTAACATAAAGAAACATTTGTTTTGGTTCACAGTTTCACAGGCTTTTGTCCACAGCCACTGGGCCAGATCGCCTTGGCCCTGTGGCGAAGGTGAGAATTGTGGCAGAAACACATGGTAGAGCAAAGCCGTTCACCTCATGGTGACCAGGAAAATGAAAGCTAGTTTAAAAGTCTCTCCACCAATGTCCATGTAAGCATGAACCCCAAAACATATTAACCTACTTATAAGGTCAGAGCCCTCACAGTGCAGTCACCACCCAAAAGCTCCACCTCTGAACACTGTTACATTGACGGACAAGGCTCCAACACATGAAATCTGGGCAAAAGTTAAGATCCAAACCAGAGTAAGTGGACTCGCATGGTCCAATACTGTTGTTTTCTATGCTGTTGTTGCTGGGGTTTTGTTGTTGTTGTTTGTTAAAATATCATTCAACCATACCTCACTGGAGTAATATGAAGTATAAGAGAGGATTTAGAATCTGTTTTTGTTTGCTTTCCTATTGCAGTGATACAACATTGTGACCAAAAGCAACTTGTGGAGGAAAGGGTTTATTTCAGCTTACAGGCCATCATTGAGGGAACCCAGGGAAGGCATTCAGTGTATATACATAAAGCAGAGACCATGGTGAAACACATCTTACTGGCCCCCTCCCAGGCTCAGGTCCAGGTACCTTTCTTTTATTTTTTCTAACTTTTTAAAAACATTTATTTTTATTTTATGTGTGTGTTATGCTTGCATGTATGTAAGTGTACTCGTGTCATGCAGTGCCCACAGAAGCCTGAAGAAGACATCGGGTCCCCTGGAACTGGAGTTCAGGCAGTTGTTAGCCTCTATGTGGGTGCTGGGATTCAAACCCTCGTCTTCTGCAAGAATAGCTAGTCCTCTTAACTACTGAACCATCTCTACAGTCCCTCAGCTACCTTTCTGATATAGCTCAGGCCCATCTACCTAGGAATGGTACCCCTCATAATGAGCTGGGCCCTCCTAAATCAAGTAGCAATCAAGAAAATGCCCCACAGACATGACCACAGACCAATCTGATGGAGGAAATTCTTCAACTGAGGTTCCCTCTTCCCAGCTATGTCATGTTGATAACCAAGATTAGACAACAAGAGTCCAACAAAAAGTAAACCTGACCCTTCTCTGATATATTTTGAGGGTCCAAGCTTACACATTATCATCTCCTCTTTTTTCCTTCTGCATAGTTTTCACGCTATGGATTCCAGTCCTAAAATATGAAGGTTCTTTCACACCAAGGTTCTCACCTCTTTGAATGTGAGCTCCAAGAAGATTCCAAGCAACACCTACTACTAGGGAAATCAGAGTCCAGAGAAGTCCACCACAGGCAATGGAGCACTAGCTCACTGAGGCCACCTAATTGAGGACCACCATAGCATCTAGTAACTGGGTTAGTGTAGGGCTCTAGAAATGAGCTTGCTGTTTGGATATAAAGGACAAACTAGACAACAGGGGTGGTTCAGTCTCAAAGAGCTGAGCACTGTCTGTGAAAATGAAAGAACGCAGTAGCCCATTGCTGATGTCCATGTCTACCTCTTCATCCTTCTAAGTGCTAATGAAACCCAGCCACTTACCTTCCCTCATTCTCCAGAGTCCCCATGCTCCAAATGGCTAGTCACTTGCTTTTATCACTGTCACTGTCAATCCAGGGATGCATACTCCAATCTCAGATCAATAGATGACACTGAGCAAGTCTTCAACTATAAATTCAGAATGTAGGAAATCTGTTACTAATATCTCTCCCAATACAACAGCCAGTGTCCAGTGACCCTCAGAATCCCGGAGGCATCCTGAGTGAAAAACAAGGGCATTCATTGGTCGCAAGTCTTCCCCCGGCCACAAAGGTCCTGGAATTCTTGCCAGGAGTTGACAAGACACAGAGTCTGCATCCTTGTGAGCCTTACTTTGAAAAAACACTCTGCCATTTCTGTCCATTTAACTGGCTTACTTCACTCACCTGGACTATGCATTGGTATACAATAGGAAAACTATGTCCTCTCCCATTGTTCCCACTTTAAATGGTTCCTTTGATGCTGAAGCCACAGTGTTTGTATATGTGTCTTAGTCAGAAGAAAGATAGAAGGTTTTTACCCAAAGGCCCACCTGTTGAACCCCTTCCTGTCCTCAAGGGTCAATTCAGCATCATCTCTAGGAGAATTTGCCTTATCCTCCTAGGTAACTAACTATAAACTATATTGGCTTCTTCTCAGACCCTCCAAGTCTCCATAAGGGATGTTGCCTATATACCTCCATTTTATTGAGGTTATTGCTCACATGTCTGTCTTCCTCATTTGACTGTTACATCTTGCAAAGCAGAGATCATATTTTTTTTTTGCCACCAGCACTTAGGACTTACACTCTGCAAATTCATGATAAATCCATTAATGAATAATCAATTGGTAACCAGCTCCCTAGCTAAATGGGTGTCTTCCATGATCCAAATGGATTCATAGCCAAACTTCCCCAAAACTAAACCAGACCCTGGATATTAGAGCCATGCTGACTCGAGATTACATATATAAAATTAACTAAATGTTAGGACATCTCTTGGACAATCTTCTGCAGTTTGATCCGGTTGTAAAAGTTGAAAGATGCTTAAGCACATGCAACCACTGTGGTGCAGCAGTTTTAATTCTTGGTTTATGCCCAAGAGAACTGGACACATATGTCTGCACAAACATTTGTACATGAATATTCATAGCAGCCAAAACCTGGAAACAATCCAAGCATCCACCATCAAACCGATGAATTGCGGTACATTTGCACAACAAAATATGAATATTACCTAGTAATTTAAAGGGAAGGCTAGGAATATATGGTATGGCATGAATGAATCTCAGAACAGCATGCTGACTAGATACAATATTACTTCATTTAAGAGGAGCTGGAAAAGACAGAAGAAAAAAATCCTTAACTACAGTGTTACAGTGTTTGTGTTTTGTTGAAGGATTTGATACACATTTGAGGGTAATAAAACTGTTTTGCATCTAAGTTTGAATCATTATACCATTGCTGCATGTCTGTTAGAAATCACTAAATTCAAAACCTGTGAATTTTAGTCTACGTAACTTTTTCCTCAATATAGAGAATGTTGAGGGTTCTTTTTAGGAACCATCCATTTCAGGAGGTACTGCTCTGAAGTTTTTTTCCTTAGGAGACAGAAAACTTCAGACACCTTCTCTGAGACATCACCTCATGAGAAAGAATATACAGCACTGCACCTAGCATAATGACAGCACAAAATATAAGCCCTTTTAAAAACGACAAACTGCCAGGCTATTGAGGAATCAGAGAGGGAAAGTGTTGCTTGAAAGCCTTCATTAAAATTTCACTTTGCTTGCCTGTCATAATAGATCTTAAATCAATTCTCTGATTATGAATTGCCTATTATAATATTGCTTATTATTTTTAGCCTCTTTTTATGAGAGTGGAGAAAAATATTTTAACTCAAGGATGCAATCAGGGAAATGTGATTGCAAGTAATGCCGAACAAAGGCATTTTATGAAGCCAGAGTGATTGGGAAGTGCTTTGAGATCTATGAATTTGGAGTCAGGCAGCATGTACCTGGTTCCTCAATGAGAAAATGCTCCCTTTTTTCCATTCTGCACAAAAACTTTAACTGGCATCAGCAGTCAATAAATTTATCTAAAGTCCGTATCTAATAACTTCTTATATGTTCAAATCAGTATTTCTCAGCTCTTTATGATTACGCTTCCTCCTCAGTGTTGTAGATCAGAAAAGCCTTCGTCTGTGTATAAATGTGTGTACACACCCAGACACACACACACACACACACACACACACACACACACACACAAACACACACACTCGTCTTCCATCTGTTGAATGTGCTTTGAAATCACTTCAAACTTGTGCTTCTTAACCTCTGATCTTGAGTAAGTCACTTAATATGTCAGCTAGATTCCTCTTAAGTAAAATAGGATCATAATAGAATCAGCTCAGGATCCTTGTATGGTCATAATATAGGTCACTATAACTATACATAGTTTAGTATAAGTTAGAAAACATTGTGAAACCTCAGTAAATGCTAAAAAAAAAAAAAGTAACCTTTGAGCTTAGTGAGCTCGAGTGAAATTTAAGAGGTAGAAAAGACAGATTTTTATCAATTTCTGGATGAAGATACTGACCCTAAGAAAGGGAAACTGACATCCTAAGTCTCACACAGACATTTGCTGGCAGAGCTGATGTTAGATCACAAATTCTCTCACTCCCAGATCAATGTTCTTCCCAATATTCCTGATCTTTCCTCCCCTGTCCCCTACTTTTCTGTGTCAGGTATCTGTGAATACAAAAACTCTGTGATGAACAGCGTCAACTTCTAATTTCTCTCTTACAAAATGAAGGGATTGGAACCATGTGATTGTAGAGCTTCTGACCAGCAGTAACATTCTATGGCTCTGTTGACAAACCTAAACTCTATACAATGTACGTGGGTAAAGATCAGAACAAGATTCATACTACCATCACATCCTTGTGTATGACTTTATAAAGCTGTCCAGTGTTGCACTAAGTTCCTTGATCTCTCCCACCAATTCTTTTAAAAATATTTTTATTAATTCTTTGAGAATTTCATACCTGAATATGTGTATTTTGATCATATTCACACTCACATTCCTTCCAGATCCACCCTGTTAGAATTAAGAGCACAATTGGGGCTGGAGAGATGGCTCAGCAGTTAAGAACACTGGTTGTTCTTGCAGAAGACCCAGGTTCAAATCCCAGCACCACATGGCCACTAACTGTCTGTAACCTCAGTCCCAGGGAATCTGACAGCCTCTTTTGACCTCCGTGGGCATTGCACGACACAGGTGCACTTACCTACATGCAGGCAATATATGCATACACATAAAAATAATAAATAAAACTAAATAAATACATAGAATTTAGAGCACAGGAAAGAGAGAGGAGTTGGGAAAGAAACCAGACCTTCAACAGATCAAGACTAAGTTTATTCAGCACAGCAAGTACAGCAACATTCCCACAGGATGGAGGTGCCTCTGTGGGGGTGGGGAGTGTTGGGGAATAAGGAATGAGGAAATGGATGCAGATCAGGGGTCTGCTTGCAGGTCAGGATATTCTTGAGAAATTTATAGTCTCCTTTTCCTGACATTGTCTGCTTTGAGCACTACAGGCTGTCTTGGGCAACAGACTCTCTCAACAGTTTCCTCTATGTTCTGGGACTGGCTGACCCATAAGGTTGAGCAGGAGAGTCTCCTAGGACTTCTGGTTTTCTATAGTCAGGGCTTTCTATCACACCCCCTTCCAACAAAAAGGAAGGGAAAGTTGCTCTGGGGAGGCATCTAAGCATCAGACTAGGCCATCAGATTTACACAATGGTCATCTAAATGAAAGAGCAACCATTCTTTAAGGCCAAATAGCAATAGACAAAAGCTAAGAAATAACGTCAGGTCTATTTATCTGAAATAAGGGCAGCTCTTTTCTGAACTGTTAGGAAGAGATAATTTGTGGTAATATGTAAAGTATGCACAAGTTTTATAACAACTACAGGACATAGTAAGGACAGATATGTCAAGAGTAGAAGCAAGCTAGACAACTCTGATGAGACGAAAGACATCCATCAGCCTTGCCAGTGGCTTTCAGATAACATGGGGCAGGCCTAGAAGCATGGCAGAGCTCCAAAGAGGCACAGAGACAGGCAGAGAAGACAGCACAGGGGGCGGGAGGGGGGGAAACAGAGAGACAGAGAAAATGAAATGGGTGCAATCACACCTGTGCTCCAGGCAGAAGCAGGTTGCTTATTTTGCCCCTTGATTCTTCTTCCTATAAATCTCACTTGCACCATTCATGTGCAAGCACAGAGGCAGAGGAACTGATCCTCATAGGTGTAAACCACTGGTTGAGTGGTTCCTCACAACTGAAGTCCAACTAAAGACTTCACATATTTCACTTTGCCCAGAAAGGGACAGCACAGGGATTCCCTCATTGATGAACAGAGGCAGGGGCAGGGAATGCTCACCTTAAAGAAGAGATTAGCTTGAGGCTAAGCAGAAAGTTTCATTCGTGGTGAGGAAGAGAAGTTGCTTCCACATGACACAGCGAGCATCACTCTCCTTGTCTGGGGACAGGACTGGGTTAAATCTGCTCATTCAAGGTCAGTTCAGCATTTGTCCCTTTAGAAGTGTTTCTGTAAAATATCAAGGTGGGTGGGTCTGCAAAACTGAAGCTTGTATTTTCATCTCCTGTGATTCTTATTTAGCTTCAGGTAAGAGAGAGAGAGAGAGAGAGAGAGAGAGAGAGAGAGAGAGATCTAATTTCAATGAGTGGGTTAAAACTGAAAGATGACCAACATTTTATCTCTTTTCCTGACCTTCTGCAAAGGCAATGTGATGAACAGCTCACTTACAAGGAAAACCAGCAAGCTGCTTACTTGCTTAGAAGGTTCTCAGATTAAAAAAACAAACAAACAAAAAAACACTTAAATACACAGATGCCAGTCTCCCAATTAATCCATGGGATGAAATACCAGAAGTCACACAACATATCAAAACAGAGCCCAAAAAGTGCCTTCAAAGAATGCATCATAGAAGAGAGTCTAAAAGCCCTTACTAAAGTGATTTTTGTCTTTTATAATGTGGTGTTTTATTATTCAGTAATGATTTTGTTTTGTGATAAACCCTTTGGCTGCAATGATCCTTTTTAAAGTGCTTATTAATAAAATATTAAGTATTGAATTTCTATTTCTGAAAAAATGTGTAAGATTTACCATTCTCCATGAGGTCTGTAGCAATATCATTGATCACATAAAAACTCTGAAGATGTATCTACTTCCAAAGTTAAGTATTTTAAGAAGTCTGTGTCCAAAGTTGAGGAACCAAACAGTGTAAGCATCATTCTGTGAGGCATGGCTTTTTAATCCCATCAGATGATTGTTCTTCTAAACAAGTTTCTTATATTTCTCATTGCCAATCTTTCAGTGTGTTCAAAATTAAGCAAAAGCTGTAGATTGACTCCATACTCAGAAAAAAAAATTCAGGCATTAAAAAATGTTAGTCACATCATTATCATCTCTGAAATTTTAAACAGAAAATCAGTTAATTTCAATAGTAGTTCTCATTTTTAAAATATCTCTATCAGGACTGGAAAGATGACCCAGCAGTGAAGAGCATTTGTTCCCCTGTCATGAGGACCCAAGTTTGATTCCCAGCACCCATGTCAAGTAGTTCACAAACACTTGTAACTTCAGATCCAAGAGATCTGACACCTTTGTCTGGCCTCTGAGTACAACCACACATGCACATACAGAAACACTCACACAGACACATATATAAACACACACACACACACGCACTTTTTTTTTGATCTTTTAAAGACGGGGTCTCCCTGTAGCCCCAGCTTTCCTGGAACTCACTGGGTAGACCAGACTCAATCGCACAGAGATCCGCCTGCCTCTGTCTCCCCAGTGCTAGTATTAAAGATGTGCACCAGCACTTCCAGCCCAGATAATACTTTTTAATAAAAGAAAATAAATCTCTATCAATCTCATGAAAAAGTTCAATGGTAAAAATAAAGATGCCTGTAGTAAAAACAACATTCGTGTGGTATGTGATGATAAAAGCAATATTTTCAATGATGTCAGAAACCCAAGGAAAGAACAGCTAAATAGAAAATCTTGACTTAAAACCCTGTGTTCAGGGACTAGAAACATGGCTCAGCTGTTAAGAGCACTGACTGCTCTTCCTAGGACCCAAGTTCTATTCCCAACACCCACAATAAGTGGCTCACAACTGCCTGTAACTTCAGCTCCAGGGAATTGGACGCCCTCTTCTGGCCTCCATGGGTATTGCACACATGGGTACACTTACATACATGCAGGCAAAACACTCATACACACAAAATAAAAATAAATAAATCAAAATTTTTTCAATTAAACAAAACATATCAGTGAAGGAACCTGTCTGAGTAGAAGGAGAATCCACAATGAAATTCCTTTACATTCTATGATTCTCATGTTCAACAAATAATTTTTGCTCCCTCTTGGATTTTTTCTGGAATAAACTCATTGCTATGTCCTGAGGCATGGCATCTCAAACTCTTGATCTTGGAAAACCAGGTAGAATAATAAGTGTTAGTTTTTGCTTGCTGTTGTAAGTTGCTTTGAAGAAAACTGTCACTGTATGTCCCAAGCACTATTCTAGTGCTGGGGGCACAGTGGAGAATAGTGGTGCAGATTCTCCATATGATAATAATATGAAGTTTGAATAATTACCTAGTATCTGCCTCCAAGAAAAATAGATGTAAGTCAGAAACAGTGAGAAAAGTAAAAATATATGAAAATGCTTGGAAGGTGCAAGCTGTAATTATTATCCAATTGAAGCACATATTTATATCTTCAGCTTGCCCTGTGTGGTCGTTAATTATGCAAAGAGCTATTTAATATGCTCTCAGATCTCAGCCTTCCATGTTCAGGTTTTCAGATTTCTGCTTTGTGGGCCTGGCAAGCCTTAATTTGTGTCAACTGTAATTAGTTTTGCAAAGTGCTCCTTCCACATAAGCATGTTCTATCACCCAAAATAGCCAGCATGATCTCAAGGTCAGGGTCCAATCTTGCAGTTTCCTGTTAACCCCCACAGTGTTTGGATCAAGGTTAAGTTCTCAGGTGCCTCTTGGGAAGCAAGGCTAGCTGCATTAAGATATTTTCTTACATATTTTTATCAAACATGAAGCTTCAGACCTCCTAGTGAGGATGGCAGGAAACTGGCCCGCTCCATTCTAGATACACTGTCTCTTACCCAACAACCCCAAAGCAAAACTATTAGGTCTCTAATCCTTTAATCATAACCAGGTCTCTTGTAGAGCCTGTAGCCGGAGGACAGGACAAAGGCCACATAGCCTTAGAAGCCCCCGCCCTCCCCCTACCTGCCTGCCCGCCAAAAACCAAACCCCACCTCTTTGCCTGTGAAACTTTCCTATATAAACCTAGTCTTCCACCATGATAAATGAGCTGTCCACTGACACAGTATCCTGGGGGTGTTTTCTCCCGTTGTACTCACCCGAGGTCCCTCTAGCCCCAAGGGTCTCTCTCCTTGACCTGACCTTCCATAATGGGGACTGGTGTGCAACGGTCTCAGGTAGCAGCAGAGCTCGTGCCGAGGGGAGGCCGACACCATTCTGTGAGAGTTCTCTGTTCTTGCTACCCATTATTCCCTCCACAAAAAAATGTTTATGACTAGGATTCAGTAAACAAAACAAGCTCAAATCCATAAAAACCAACAGTAATTTTCAATATAACTGAAGTTACAATCTATTGGTGTGTCCAGAAGCTTTTGATACCAAGAAAGATAAAACATGTGCCGTAATATCTCATTTGTTTCCACTCCTCTCAACTGCTCTGGGGCCCTTCTATCATTATTGTGATGTTTTGTGGCATAAATGACTGAGAACCTTCATTCTACTTGGAAACCTGAGTCAAACCCACAAAGCATACTGTGTGAACTCAGTTACTTCCTGTGACTGTTCTGTAAATGTGTTGAAGTCAAGCATGAATATTTCTAACCAAATTGCAATTCTTTTCAGGACCTTTACAGCACCTCAAGTTCTTAAAACAAGAAATGTTCATAGTAGTTCCTAGTACAAAAACTGTGCACGCTCAGTTTGCTAGGGAAAGGTTTCTGCCTCCTACATTCATGTTTTTCATGCTTAAGTAGTAAACCATAAACAGCATTGATCAACACCACTGCTCTTCCATACCTCAGTACCTGTTACAAGAGAAAAGTCCTCTGACAATTATAGGGACCTGTGATAGCTAATCTTGGTTGTCAACTTGATACTCCTCTGAAGAGAGAACCTCAACGGAGGAACTTCCTCCATCAGGATGGCCTGTGGTCATGTCTGTGGGGCATTTTTTGATTATTAATTGTTGGAAGAGGGCTTAGCTCACTGTGGGCAGTGGCACCCATGGGTAGGTGGTCCTGGGCTGTAAAAGAAAACTAGCTAAATAGAAGCAGGAAGCAAGCCAGCAAGCAGCATTCCTCCATGGTCTTTGCTTTAGCTCCTGGCTCCAGGTTCCTGCTTTGGCTTCCCTCTATGGTAGACTGTACCCTATAAGCCATGTAAACCCTTTCCTCTCTGTAAGTTGCTTTTAGTCAGCATTTTATCACATCAGCAGAGGAGAAAACTAAGAGGACCAAAGGGACTCCTAAGGACTGTCTCCTGACAGCACAAAATTGAACAAAATTTACTGTTGTTATTGTTACTGGTGTTGTTTTGTGATGTTTTTGTCATTTTGGAGGAGTCAGGATCTCCTTATGTGGCTCAAGCCAACATCAAGCTCAAACTCCTCCTATCTCTACCTCCAGAGTACTGTGATTGCAGGCATGCACCACTATACCTTATGTATAATTGGAAAACTATTTGTGAACCTATGACTCAAATAGTTAGGGTTCCCCAGCAGCCATTCGATCATTTTGGTGTGTGGAAAGGGGAGAGAAAATACCAGCTCAGGAAAAAAATGAACATGATGTTGAGGAAGTCCCTACCAGACAAGAGAAATGGAAAGCTTCCTCTTTCACATCCCTTTGGCACATGGGGAAGGGAGCTGAAATGCAGGTGACTCATTTACCCTCTCTAAAGTAGAACCCTGAGCAGAGAAGGCATGAAGGAAACATCCAGACATATGAGCAATGCAGAGGGCCTGGGACTGCGTACTGCCCTGCTCATCACCTGGGAAACCTGCAAGGTTACAGGAGAACTGTGGGTGGGGCATTGTCCCAAGTTTCATGGGAAGCACAGTGCTGCACCGGAAAACAAAGGTGCTGAGACAGTGCTCCTGGCTGCCCAAGTCTTGGACAAAGAAGGCAAACAGCCCAATATCTCCTGTGTTCTGGAGCCCTGAGTGGAGTCTACAAGCCATGCTAAGCCAACACAGAAGGAATACATGTGTATAGTTCCACCTGCAGTGCAGGAAAAGCAGAGTCAGCCTCCACAGCATTCACAACCAGCTTGGGGACCACCCTGGCTTTGAACAGGGACTGCAGATTTACAGTGGTAGAGCACAACTAACCAACCCTAAACAAGCACACACACACACACACACACACACACACTCAAAGTGTCATGTTTCAAACAGTTCCCTGTACCATACCACCACCCAGGCACACCGTCACCAAGGCAACAAAGGCAAACATCTTCCGCTATTCCTACTGCACAAAATCACACTTGAGACCTTTCTAAGTTATTTTCCTTCCTTCACATTCACCTTGATATCCCATTAACCTCTTCAAATCCTTTTACAAAGAGGAAGGAAACGAATCAATTCATTTTACATTTATCAAAATAAAAAGCCATTCCAGTTAACCTGGGGGAAGAGGAAGAGGACAAAGGGTGTCCCTTCCTTCAGGCCAGGCAAGAACCCTGTGATTTGCCATCTCTGTTCTTTACAGTGCTGTAATCAAGGCTGACACCTACTCACAATTCATTTACTTTCATCTGTTCTATACAGTGATGTCAAAGACCTTTGCTGCTTCCTCCTAATTAGCCTTCTCCTTGGTGCAGAAGTGAACTTGTGTTTCCCCTGCATCCTTTTCTGGGCAGAATGCCCAAGGTCAGATAGATTCTAGCCTGGTTTTTAAAGGTGCTCGTTCATTGCTCACTTCTGCCTTGTAAAATGTCTCTCGCCGCACAGGTACCATCACCTGGAAAGTGTTGTTAAAAATAAACAAACAAATAATAAATAAATAAACAAACAAACAAACAAACAAATAAATAAATAATAAATAGGTGTCTTCCTTTATTGGATGAAAAGTCCAAGGCATAACACAATGATTACGTTTCTCAGAGTTGTTTCCTTCATTATTTTCTTCTAGAAATAAAAAGGCTATGCTCTATCAATATTTAATGATAGCAATTATCTTTAACTGGTGAAAGCACCTTCCATTATGTAAGGTAGAAGGACAGCATTTGTATAGGCCTGGCATAAAGATTCTCATTCCATTACATCCACTTGGGAGGAAAGTGTTATAAATAATTAACTAACTCAAATTGTTACCATGAATAATAACCTGGTCAGCAAGGACTTCCATTGCTATAGGAAATCAGTCCCACGAGGATGCTGCCACTCGTAATGCCACCATCCACCCCTGATCACTCAAGATGAAGACCCTAAGTACCTGATCCCATTCTGCTTACACGGAGCTCTTCTTGAACTTGCAGCAGTGTTAAGAGATAAGACTAAAGGGAAACTGTGGTTACAAGCCAAGCCCTCAGTCCAGTGTGTGATGCGGATGAGAAACAGCCAGCAGTGCCTCGCACACGTGATTGCAGAACCCAGACTCCTCACCTGACCTCTGCAACTCTTGGCCCAAGGGCTATCTATGTCCAACCAGGGCCAACTTTACAAAGAAAAACAGAGTTTTAATATGAAACATAGATTGTTTGTGTCTTGATAAATACTTTTAGAACTCTAACCAAACAGAAAGTATTGACTAAAAAACTGAGATACTGCAGTCACTGCCAGCAGCAGCCGCTCCTCCGTTCTCACAGGCATCGAGGCTGCTTCTCCACTCGCCCAGGGCTGAGGCCGCTCTCCTGCCTGCCCTGAGCTGAGGCTGCTTTTCTCATCGCCCTGTGCTGAGGCAGCTCTTCTGCTTGCCCGGTGCTGCCTCCTGTCGTCGCCGCTTCTGCCCAGTCCCAGACCCCAGGGCTGGTGAGGAGACTGTGTCAGTGGATCCGCATTCAGACACAAGAGACCAGGTTCAGTGACACAGATCTGCTTTATTGCAGGAAGGCACAAGCTTATATAGGGATAGTGTTCCAATCACAGTACAGCAAGTAGGATACCATATTAGCATAACAGACTTAACGTCCTATCACAGAATAGCGGGTAGGGTGCCTCATTAGCATAATGGGTTTCAGATTACAGAGCCTGGATTCCTGGAAGCCACATGACCCTGACTGTTGCAATATCTAAGTATTGCAATTATGGATTCCAAGGGTGGTAATTAGGGAGTGGCGAGCTCTAGGCATCAGTCTCATGATCTGCCAAGGGGAGCAAATATCACAAGGCATTCCTTGTGGCTCCAGCAGTCCAGCCGTTGCCTTAGACCTTCTGTATGGCTGTCAATAAGACTTTCACCCTATGTTCAAGCCTGTCTCCCACAAGAGGCTACCCTCTTAGTTCTGCAGGCATCCTCACCGTAAGGCCTCACTATGCCATCCTGAATAGTGCTTTCTGCTGTCACCACTGCAACCCTTCTCTGAAAAAACACATCTCTGCTGGGAACCAGGTAAAGTAAAGAAAGCCAGGCCTCTGTTCACGGGGCTAAGTCTTAAGTGTCACCTTCTGTTCTCCATTACATTAAGGGAGTTTTTTTTAAATCACATCCATAGACTTTTTTTAAATCAGTTTCATCCTCAATCTGGAGTCAAGACCCTACCTGCTTTACACTGGCTTATCATGTACTTTCTAGTTAAAGAAGTCTTTTTTTGTGCCTTGTTGACCTCCAGTACCATAGCAATGTTTTATTGCTCATTTACATGACTAGAAGATGATGAATCTTCTCTAGAATTAGCTGACAAATTTCATCAGCTGAAAGAGTAAAACAAACTTCCATATAGCATGTTCAGGATTTAATTAAATGGAAAAGATAGTAGGCCTTGCTTTACAGGCCCACTTCCTGATGTCTATAAGAAAAACACTGTTCATGGTATAAAGAACTGTTGTCCAAAATGGCTGCAGAATAGAAGATGATGAAGCAAAAGATTGCTGTTCCCCTAGAATTTAATGCCAAGTATGACATATCAAAAGGAACAGAATTGCATGGTCCTAGCTGTCCCTGATTAAAGATTCAGACTATGGGGCCAGAGAGATGGGTCAGGGATTAAGAGCACTTGCTGAACCATCATGAGGACTGGAGTTCAGATCCCAACACTTACTCTACACATCTATAACCCAAGCTCCTAGAGCTCAGTGGGACTTGTTGGTTTCCAGTCCAGATGAAAAACACAAGCCTCAGGTTCCAAGAAACCTTGCCTCAAAAGAATAGGCAGAAAGTGGTTCAGAAGGACACCAGATGCCCTCTTCTGGCCTGTATGCACCCACACACACTATGTACACATACTCAGACAGACATATGCAAATATACACATGTACACATAAGTAATGTCTTTTTAAATTCAGATTATGACTAACTTAGTTTTCTTAGTTCATTGTTGGGGACCCCTGTTGTGTAAAGTAGCAGTCTCTCCATGTCCGGATAGCCTATGGGCTTGGCTTCATATGCAGAGACTCCTTTTATCAGCAGGGTGCTTTCCTGGCATCTTCCTGACTCATCTTTTGAAGTAGCTGCCACAGAAACATGGCCTCCGGCTCTGGAAATGCCAGGTTTTCCTGTGTGATTTTTCAGGCAGTCTGGCAGCCTGGCAGGAGCCCACCACCACATGTAAATAGGGCATCCCACAAAGTACCTATCAGCTAAGGCTTTTACCACTACCCCCACAGTATAAAGTATCCTGGTTTTCCCTCAATAATCGGAGCTGGATCACTAAGGCTTGGAGCCGAGCTAAGTCACTGAATAAAGGGGCTGTACCACTGACTGAGCTGAGTTCTGTGTGTGATCCTGCCTCTCTGGAGAGAGCTATCTCTTCATAAACCGACTCATGGAAATCCAGCTTTCGCTGTCCTGCACCTCCCTTCGTGACCCGGCAGCTGATGGGTCCCGAACTTAGAGAGAGAGTGCACGGTGGATTGGGATGGAACCCCACCGGGCCAGCCCCAGTAGCAGAGACCCCCAGCAGATGCAGTGCGGGACCCGCCGCACCCCAGGTGCGCGCAGGAGACCGGCGCCATGCGCAGCAGCTGGCGCTCTGAGATCCCTGCACCCCCATATCTGGCACCCAACGTGGGGCCTCTGAACCTCGCGCCAGCCAGCAAGCTGGTGCCCTCTGAAACGCAGGATTAATGAGTATCTCTCCCCACCAGAAGGGCAACACAAATCTCTTCTAATTTCCTCCTTTTGTTTCCGGTCTAGGGAAAGGCAACTGAAGCTTCCTGGTCAGGGCTACTCCCTGACGTTAGCTGAAGGCCTCTCTGCCCCCTAACAACCTCCAACGGCCTGTACAGGTGTAGACAAAGGACCTTCTATCTAAACATCTTTCTAATATAAAAACCTGGTGACGCAGCAGCCACTTAAGAGTCATTAGGACGGCTGCCAGTTCCTTAAATCTGCGGGAAGGCCTGTGCTGGGGGCCAAGTGGAATCACCTGAGATTTTAATTTCAGGCACGTTCCCTTGGAAACCATCACTTCACCCCACTTTTTCTATCCTAACACTGCTAAAAAAATCCCAAAAGTTCTAAGAAATCTCCACATAAGCTTTGGAGTCAGCTTCTAAGGCAGACTTCCCTAGTCAGTTTCGTTATCCTGCCCCCCCAGGGCATTCAAACCACAGCTAAAACCAGTTAAGTGAGAATCTAAATTAGACCCTGCAGAGCACCTGGAAGTTCAAGGTGACTCGCGGCCAGAACAAAAGATTTAAAAGTGACATTTTTTTCTGCAGTCTAAGGCTTGTAACTTGTAAGAGCATTCCAACCCCCTAGTGTCAGACTGCTGAAAAAACATCTT
>NW_008347316.1:140820-141314 GCF_000622305.1 Nannospalax galili
ATTGATAAACCCTTCAACCTTTATTCTGACAGCATCTATGCTGTTAATTTACTCCCATGGCTAGGTCGTTCCTTTATTAAAATGGGTGGCAACCCCATCTCACCTCTGCTAATTAAAATCTCCACACTGTTACAAAAGCAGGTGGCTCCATTATTTGTCCAGCATATCAGGTCCCACTCCTCTCTCCCAGGACCTCTTACTGAAGGAAATGCCATAACAGATGAAGTAGCCACCGCTGGAACTTTCTCTGCCAGTGTAACAGATGCCCAAACCCTCCACCATGCCACCCATCACACTGGCACCCCGTACAACCCACAGGGACAAGCCGTTGTAGAAAGGTCACATAAAACCTTAAAAGACCAATTAGAAAGACAGGCTCAAACAATATATTCTCCCAATATTCAATTAACATTAGCCTTGTTTACCCTTAATGTACTTAATGTATATAGAGGGACTGATGCTCCCCCCATCACCCGACACTGGGCCCAGACACA
>NW_008347316.1:141643-142588 GCF_000622305.1 Nannospalax galili
ACCTACCCCAATGTCTAACTGCCTTCTTTTGTGCATCCAGCAATAGATTTCTACTGACAGCAGTACCAGTTACCACCCTTCTCTACCCAGGAACAGAAAAAAGATTTCACTGACTCTCATCTAAGTGGATTCAAACAACTGGCTAACCATTTAATTTTCATTTTCAGCGAGTAAGCCTACAAATGCCTCACTAACTACTCTCTCCAGCACAACATGCATCACCCCTCCTCTCTTCATATGGTACAAGAAAGAAGCCCAAAACTGTGTTGATTTCTTTGTCCACCTTTTGTGTACCAGTAATGTTTACATCTCAGGAGCTGCCAGCAGAGAAAGATCTTCCCTCTGCTGGTAGAGATCGAACTTATACTCTCCCTGGATGCTGGAGGCGTTGCTGTGGCGACAGCAGCTACAAGCCCAGCACCTGGTGGAAAATCCCCGTCCAAGCCACGCCTGATACTGCTCTGGCTGAGACAAGCTGGACTAAGCAATGACATCTGCGACTGAAGCCTGGAATCTCTCCAACAACAAATGAACTCTCTCGCCAAGGCTGTGCTTCACAACAGAAGAACATTGGACTTAATAAATATGGGGAGGGTGTATGATATTTGAGGAAAAGATGCTGTTTCTTTGTGAATAAATCAAATGTTGTTGAAACCAATGTTAACATTGAGAAAAAATGCTGTTTCTTTGTGAATAAATCAAATGTTGTTGAAACCAATGTTAACATTCTCAAAAAAACTTTGTAATAACCCATTTTCAAGATTTCAACCCACCAGACAATTAGGTTGACTTAGCAATCCCTTGTTTTGCATGGCTCCTATCCCTTGTTGCCCCCTGGTAATACTGTGTATTATTTTGATGCTTGCTCACTGTTTTTAAGATTTCCTTGCTGACAAATTACTGCCATTTGCTAAAATCACTACAAAACAGGTCATGGTCAATTAT
>NW_008347316.1:143004-148704 GCF_000622305.1 Nannospalax galili
AACTGTAACACAGATTAAGCTGAATCCTGTGTCTCACTGCCTATGATCCAGTCTCTCCAGGGGGGCGATATCCTTCCGTCATCGACTCACGGAAACCTAGCTTTAGCTGCCTCGTACCTCTCCTTGTGACCCGGCAGCTGACGGGTCCCGAACTTAGAGAGAGAGTGCACGGTGGATTGGGACGGAACCCGACCGGGCCAGCCCCGGTAGCAGAGACCCCCAGCAGACGCGGTGCGGGACCCGCCGCACCCCAGGTGCACACAGGAGACCGGCGCCATGCGCAGCAGCTGGCGCTCCGAGATCCCTGCGCCCCCATAGTTCATTTTCTTTTTTTGTTGCTACAAAGTTCATGTTAGGTTAAATTGTATCTGAATTCACCAAAGTTGATGAAGTTTATAACCTGTGACTATCTTTTATTCTTGCCATGTTTTAGCATTTCAATTTTTTTAATTTATTTTTATTTATGTACATGAGTATTTTGCTTGTATGTATGTAAGTGCACTTATGCAAGCAATGCCCAAAGAGGCTAGAAGGGGGCATCAGAACTCCTGGAACAGGGGAGTTATGGATAGTTGTTAGCTGCCATGTGGGCACTGGGAACTCATCCCAGGTCCTCTGCAAGAGCAGCCAGTGATCTTAACTGCTGAGCAGTCTCTCCAGGCCCAGTGTTTTAGTTCAGTGTCCAGTAAAGACAGTGAACAGAAAGTACAGTCAAATTTTCAAAATTTTAAAAAAACTTGCATCTCAGCAAATTATTCAGCTCTCCAAAAGCCCTCATTTGGTTTACTAGATCATAAATCCAATTTAATAGCACACTGAAAGTAATTTTAGATCCAACAGATTGTTTCCCTTTAATTGAAGATTACTTTCTTCTTAAAGGACAATCACTTCTGATTTTATATTTTATAATTTCTCAAAGAAGGAGCTTATGGTGTTCCCCTATGCAACTTACTCATTGGCAACAGCAGTACTCAAACATACTAGATTGTAGTCTCCAGCTATGCCATTGGGTTTGCTAGAAGCATCTGTAAGTATGTTCTTCATGAAGAAGGGAAGTGTTGGTTACTATAGCAGGTCAGTTTGGTAGAGGTAGATAAAGAATGCTTCTAACATTCTTCTGTGGTAACACTTATCACCCCATATTGTAATTACCTATGAAACTATGTGGTTAAAAGCAGCTCAGCTTGTTCAAGCAACAGTACTAGAAGCTGAACATCTGAGAGCATGGTTCCCGCATGGTTGAATCTGGCTAGGGCTCTTTTCCCCATGTGCGGACGTTTGTTTGGTTGGTTACTTGTTTTCATTCCAAATTCCACAGACCAAATCTAGCCTGCCTCTGTTATTGTATATGAAATCTTATTGTTATTCATATATTGTGTAAGGATGCTTTGTGCCACACACAGCCGGACCTAATGGTCCACAAGCCCTAAAATGTACTACACATCCCTTTATAGGGAAAAAAAGAAGTGAGAGCAACCTGCCCCACCTAGCCCCAACATTCTCAGATCCTGTTCATTCTAAGATCCAGTCTTCACGTTCTGCAAGAGGCACTACTGGACTGTTTGTTCCATTAAGTATTAAATGCTTGCATTGATGGGGGTGCTTTCATTCATCTGTGGCTAACCTCTGTGTTGTTATTAAGAGAGCTAAGGCAGACACGGAACAAAGCCCTTCCATGTAATCAGTGCATTTATGTCTCTACAGCCAAACATCTTCTCTCATTAAATCTTTGTTTGGGGGACTCTGCTGGGTGCCTAACGTAGAAAGAAAAATAACAGAGGACTGAAGTGCTCCAGCCTGCTTGGTTTCCTTCTCTGCACTTAGACAGGTCCTGTAATATGAACCACGCAATCTGGCACATAGCTGTGCACCATTTTAAATCACTCACTAGTTGTGTCATTTTCTATATATCCTTTTACCCCAAACTATCACCTTGGAATCCAGGATTGTGCTCTTTGAACTAAAAGAAACAAAAAATTAAAGAGCTGTAAGACATTAGCAATCATAAACCAATCTCATTTTACAGATGAATAAACTAAGACCCAGATAAACAAATAAGTTGTCTTACGTCTCTGAAAATGCCAATGTACATACATATGGAGTGTTTTGTTCAAAAGTTATTTAACAAGGATTGAGTGATGACAAGAGAAAGAAATTTAAGAAACAGGAAAGAAAAGGAAGCTTTCTGAGTCCTGACTTGAGAGGGTCTTGACAGAATGCTTCAGAGAAAAATCTGAAGTTCACATTTTCATGTATCATAAACACATCATTGCCTAACATGCACACTGTAGAGCACCAACCTCAAAAGCTGCTCCAAGAAAAGCCTGACTCCATAGTTAGTTAAGTCTGGGGGAAAGCCACCTGCTGGGCAGCCCTCTCCAAGCCACATGGACAGCAGAAGAAGGGCTTGGAAAGTACATGGACCTGATTAACACTGAGATGACCAAACACTTGGCAGCAAAACATTTTATAAACGACCTCTTAGCATCTGAGAAGCAAAAATACTGCAACTGCTTCTCAAAATCACTTGAAAAACTGCTTTCTGTCTAGCACCAGAAAATTCTACTTAAGAATATTTCCCAAAACAACTTGTCATACTCATCCAGTCTTTCTGCCATCCCGTGCCATAAATCACCAAGCTCCTATCATTTCTTCCACAGTGGGTTATCTGTCCCCATCATCACGTGCGAACTCTAGACTCCCCAGGAATCCATATTTATCCTCAGAATTTCATTTTAGAGTGTTGGGTGAAGGATGTAAAGGAGAGGAAGAAGCCATGAAATCAGCATTGCTGTGATCCACACCAGCTGAAAACAGATGGGTCTCCCTAGGGAATTCCTTCTCTTTGGTTTTAATGATAGCTGTAGAAGAGAAGGAACTATGAAAGAAACTTTTTAAGGGTTTTAATACTTGAGATCTCTTAAAGATAGTACATCTTGGGGCTGGAGAGATGGCTCAGGGGTTAAGAGCACTGACTGCTCTTGCAGAGGACCCGGGCTCGATTCCCAGCACCCACATGGCGGCTTCGAACCGTCCTTAACTCCAGTTCCAGGGGAATCCTAAAGCCCTCTTCTGACTTCTGCAGCATTGCATGACAGTGGTGCACTCACGTACATGCAGGCAATACACTCATACACATAAAAAATAAATAAAAATAATAAATAACCTGAAATAAAAAAATATAAAAAAAGATGGTACATCTTAGATCTACTTTCTCAATGAGTTCAACATAGATCACTTATAAGTCTATCTGGTACAATTTATAAGAAGAAATAGTTTGGGGAAACTAATCTATTTTTTAACTTTAAATGACCACCCTCAGACTGACACTCCTAATTTTATCTACTTCTCACCTGCCATCATTTAGAGATCCAGCACATAATATCTATAATATATAAAATTATTCTTCTGGTTTATATTTAAAATAAGGTCTTACTTGGACATGGCGAGAGTGCACTTGCAGACCTAGATGCTTGGAAGGCTGAAGCCAAAGGATAATTTGAGCCCAGGATTTCAAGACCAGACTGTGATACCCAGCCAGATCCCAAAAAAAATACTAGGATGGGCCAGTCATTGTAGTGTTCACCTTTAATCCCAGCACTCAGCAGGCAGAGGCAGGTGGATCACTGTGAGATGGAAGCCAGCCTGGTATACAAAGCAAGTTCCAGACCAGCTGGGGCTACATAGTGAGACCCTGACTCAAAAACAAAACAAAATAAAAATATTGAGGTCTTCACTACTTGCTCCCCCAATACACAAGCACCCCAACCTTATGCTTACCTAAAGGTAAGCCATGACCATGCTGACCTTTGCACTAAACTGCAGGGTGAGTTCTCTCATGTTTTCCAGGCTTTTAGCTTCATGAGACCTAAATAAATGAAATATTTGTTTGAAATGGTGGTAATAACCAGAGGAGATTATTTGTAATGAAAGTAACTTTCTTGCCAATTTGGCCACTCACTGAAGTGGAGGGTTGAAAGGAAGATAGAAAAGGAATGCTTTCATCCCCAGTACACCCTGGAACCAATTCAGAGCATACCTATCAACCTTTTAGAGCAAACCAGAAAGCTATTGCAGACTAGTTGAAGGTCCTGATTTGAGTACAACTGACATACCCAGGTCAGCAGTTCTCAGCACTAGCTAGCTATAGAAGTTTCCTCAGGTCTGTAAGAAAGATTCATTCCAGACCTTTCTCCTCATCTATAGTCTCAGGCATTCTTGTTTTGCCTGGGGCGTTCTCCCTTTGTCTTTGGATCTCTGTGTCTTTCCACTCTGGGTACCTATTATTGTGTCCACATGTCATGATTTTATAAAGACATGCTCACCTTGTATCATCTTAACTTGGTATCTGTAAAAACACTTCTTCCAAATGAGGTCACATTCACAGGTTGTGAGAATTAGGAGCTCACCATCTTTTAGGAGACACTACCAGCCCCTGACACTGCCTAATTGGAATAATCAGTGATCTTTCAAAAGCTGATAGACATACCCTGGTCCTCATCATAGCTGAGGTACTACCATAGCCTTTAGGAAACAGGGAGCAAACTGTTATCTAGAACCATCTCTTTGCTAAGGACCAGGAGATATGGCTCCACTTTCTGGCTTGAACTCCATTCCCCAACTCCTCTCCACTTGAGAAACTAAACTTAGCCTGTGTCAACCTCTCAGGGATCACTCTGCCTCTGTCCTTATCAAGACACATCCTTCGATCTATACAGGGACTTCCCAGACACCACAACACTACCTCAGACTGTCTATACCATATGCTTTCTCCATAGAGCCAAGCTCACGTTCCTCCCAAGTGTGACCCCTGCTGCCCCTCTGGCCTGTACCCCTTCCCTGCCACCTTCTGCCAGTCCAGTGCATGTAAGCCTAAGCAAAACTCATTCTGAACACCTCCCCTTTAGATCCCACTTTCTAATCCTCTGCTTCTGAAAGTCTAAGTGATACTTTTCTCAGTGAGAAGTCCAAAGCTGCTTAAGCCCTAAAACTAATCCCAAATTTTCATCCTGAGTGTGCACTCAAGAGAAATGAGCACCTATGTGCACCAGAAGATGTGTAGAAAAATATAACTCTAGTAGCCAAACTCTATCAACAAACTTCCATCAACAAGTAAACAAATGGTAATATATGCATATAATGAAATACTAAACCACAGTTGAAAAAACACTATCTATAAACACAACAATATGACTACCATCAGTGAGCAAAGCCCAAGCCCACAGTGTACCCTACATGATTGCATTCATGTAACATTCAAGATCACTAATGGGAACCAGAAGAACCATCGCCTATGGCAATAGGAGGAGGGCGAATGGAGTAGGAGTTGATCAGAAAGAAGCAAAAAGGAACTTTGTGAGGCTATGGAAATGTTTCACCAGATTTTTTTGCCTCTTGTGTAGCGTGATGGCTGTGTGACACATATAAATGTTTCAATCTGCACTCTTAAGTCTAGTTCACTTTCTGTACTTCACTGTGTGCGTGTGTGTGTGTGTGTGTGCTGGATAGCTTTGGCGTCAACTTGACACACCTGGGTTGAGGGTGCCTCAATTGGGAAATTGCCTCCATTAGGCTGGCCTGTGGCCATGTATGTGGGGCACCTTCCTGACTGATGAGTGATGTGGAAGGGCCCAGCCCACTGTGGGTGGTGCCACCCCTGGGCAGGTGGGCCTGTGTTGCATAAGAAAGCAGGCTGAGCAG
>NW_008347316.1:148760-201832 GCF_000622305.1 Nannospalax galili
GGTTCCTGCCCTGAGTTCCTACCTTGGGCTCCCTGATGAACTGTGACCCAGGAGATGTAAGATAAATAAACCCTTTCCCCCCTAAGTTGGTAGTAGTCAGAGTGTTTTGTCACAGCAATGGAGAAACAAACTAGGACAGTGTGTTACACTTTCAATAAAAATATTTTTAAAACAAGAAAAATTGAGGAGAAGGAGCCTGGCTGAGTTCAGTGGCACTAATAGTTGAATTCAGACTCTATAGTCATGACACTGGCTTACTAATTCTTATTAGTTTTTTTATCGCTTATGTAACTGGAGCCTAAGTTTTGATGGGAAAGTTTTATTTATAGGCTTTTCTATCTGTTCTTATCATTCAGTGTGCCTCATGGGTTCAAATGACCTTGATTTTCCTTTTCATCTAAGGAATTAGTACACATGGCTGTGTCCAGAAAAAGAAAAAAAAAAACAAAACACTTTGTAATGTGTCCTTTAAAATCTGTACTCTGATCCACAGGTCCAAAAAGTTGTTGCAATATCCTAGGAATGTTTGTACTGAGAAAGATGTTGGGAATTAGTGGTTAGCCTCATTTTGCCAGACCTGGAGAAGTTCATTGACCTGCCTAAGGTTACTGAACCTGGAGCAGGGGTTAGAAACCCAAGGTTACTGGTGGTAGGAGCAGGCATTAGAAACCAGCTCACCCATCCCACTCTGATGCTTTTTTTCTCTTTCTTCAAAAACTCGTGAAATAATATTTTAGCTTCTCAGAAATAGGGAGAAATTTCTAAAATGGGCAGATTTAGACAAATGTGAGGCTCAGTTAAACCAAAGGATAACTGCCTACTCTCTAATAACAGGGAAACTCTTTCAAGTCAGGCAGTATGTGACATAGATTTTTCACTCCCTCATGTTAACAAGAACCAAAGCATTAATGTTCTTAAAAAAAGGTGATTTTTTCCCTGAGAATGGCCACAATATCTTTTCAATTAGAAGTAGAATGCATTCAACTTTTGTTCTGCTAAAGAGCAAATTGACTCAATGAAGGCACGAATATATGAGTATAACTGTGAATGTCAAATGATAGAAGTAGCATATTAACGGAATATTATTTTGAGAGAAAAGAAAGTCCATCTAGGAGTGACATGTAGCTTGGTCTGGAGTTTTATCACAATTCTGATAAAGCAAGCTGGCTTAAGACCCCCCCGAGATTCAAACTTCTACCCATGCTTGGGTATTAAGGACCAGATTTATCTCCCCACTTAATTACATACATTTATTTATCCATTTATGTATGTGAGTGTGTGTATGGGGGAGTACTTGAACAACATTGCATTTATGGAGGTCAGAGGAAAACTTTCCGGACTTGGTTCTCTCTGGGGAATCAAGTTCATGTCATCAGGTTTTGTGGCAATTGCCTTATCCACTGAGACATCTCTTGGGCCCTTATCTTCCTACTGAAACCTGAAAATGATCAAGTATGTTTTTTGTTAGTCAGATTTCCTTCATGTGGAAAAAAAATCAACTAAAGGGAGAAATAAAGATCAAATTTGGCTCTAGGTTTCAGAGATTTTTGTCTGGTCACTTGGCTCCATTTTTTCTAGATATGATGAGGCAAAACAACATGGCGGGGAACATGAGGTGGGATAAAGTTGCTCAGCTCCTGGCAGCCAGGAACAAAAAGGAGAGAAGGAGAGAAGGGGCTAGAACAAAGCAAATACCCTTCATGTCCCCAGTGACCTACTTCCTCCTAGAAGGCCTTACCGTCCAATGTTTCCCTCACTCACCGATAGTCCATTAAACTGAATTCATCAATCCATTGATAAGGTTAGAGTGGTCATGATCCAGTCACCTCCAAAAAGTGCTGCATCTGACCTCTGCTGCATTGGGTCCTCAGCCTTCAATATGTGCAGCATCTAAGGGACATTTCAGATCCAAATCATAATGTACACGAAATACTGAGTTTCGAGACACAGGGCATAAGGCAGCAAAGGACAGTGGTGACTAAATAAGTGAAATAGATGAGACAAAACCCATGGTAGAGTCGTGCTCCCGCTTGCTGCCTTGCAAGATTTTCCCTGCCCCAGCACAGGGACAGGGAATCCAGACAGACCATAGCAGACTCCTGGAGACAAGGAGACAGGGTTGTAAGTATGGCAGACCTGGGCAGCCAAGTTTACAGGACAGAGTGTATAGGAGGGAGTGTTACACAGAAACATAGCTCCAATATCTGAAGGTGTCCCCCAAGTATTCAGTTGAGAATAGATCAGTGCTCGCTGCCTGGAGAGACTGTTACTCTTTCAAAGTGCCTCCTCTGTTCTTGTCTTCTCAATGTAAAGAGTTCAGCTAAGCGATACATACAGTTTAAGCAGAAGTTTATTTAGCAAAACATAGTGCACATTACACTCTAGAGAGACTGGAATAAACTGTCCAGAAAGGGGATTAGCGGCCCAGTGGGTTCTGTGTTACAGATTTTTAAGGTCTTGTAAGTATGAGGTGGGCATCATATTCACTAGGGTAAGGTGATTCTTTTCCCCTTTCAGATAATGGTGGACTGGATCTCCATTTTAAGGTGTCTCTTTCCATGACTCTCTTGAACAGCCCACAAGGGGAGGGGTTAAAACCACAATGAAAATGATATTGTAATGAATCCAGGGTCTACTGAGGATGCAAACCCTTCAGTGGTTTCCAATTCAGAAAGTGCCCTGGATCCTTGGTTTCTCATATACAGGATGAACTTAGCTGTAGCTTCAAGGATGCTTAAC
This sequence comes from Nannospalax galili, assembly GCF_000622305.1. NCBI lineage: Eukaryota > Metazoa > Chordata > Mammalia > Rodentia > Spalacidae > Nannospalax > Nannospalax galili. The sequence continues at coordinate 151,500 of NW_008347316.1, forward strand.
CGTAAAGGGGCATTCTGACAATCAGGACCTACAGATACCAAGACACAGCTATAATCTTTCTTGGTTACCTTACATCTAACTCCTTGCCTACCCAGGTTTCAAGACCATCCACAAAGATTACACATAATGTGTTGCAGGTTTCCTCATGGGTCCAGCCCACGAGGGACTGCAGGGAAGGAGGGTTCTAGCTGAGGTGGGGGTGAGTGGCATGGAATCAACACACAGACTCCAGGAGCCGATGAGAGCAGGCACTAGGCAAGGTGCTGTAGACTCGTTTATTGCTGGGAAGTGCAAGCCTTATATACCTCTCTCCTGCCCCCAGTGTCCCATAAGTTGGTGTGTTGCTTCCTGATAGATCCCCTCATAAGGGCAGGATCCCCTAATCCAGGCAGATCATAGGTTGGCTATTTTGTGGAAGCTTGGGCTGTGCTCTCAAAGCGGAAGCTGTGCTCTCTTCGAACAGCCTGTGCTTAAGCCTGGCACTTCCTCTCCTACAATAATGGTGCTCAGTACTCACACAGGAGGGAGTGGTACCTGTTCCCTCTAGCCCTCCAGGAACTCTTTGGAATTCATAGGGCACTGAGTAAGGTACACAAAAGGAAGTTTCTTCAATACTGCAAAATAACTAGCCCCAGGATAAATCCTGTTTTGTCCCTCAAAATAAACCTTAAAAGCAAGATGCAAAAAAGAACAAATGTTTTCGAGTAGTTTTATGCCTATAAACAAAGCTTAAAAATATCAATTAAAAGAAAAGCAACAAAAATATCCAGCACCAAATAAGGTAAACTCACAATACCGTTCGTGCAATAAAAAGATAAATAAACAGAAAAAGAACCAGTGAAAAATTCACCAAAGAAAAGGAGAAAAACCAATCCAAAAAACCAAACCGAAATTGCCACAGACGTCAGAATCAGCAGACAGAACATTAGAATGATCATTATATCTGCATTCCAAATTTCAAATGCTTAAGTGACGAAGTGGAGATATAAAAAGACCCAAATGCCCTGCCGTGGAAAACACACTGCGGGGGCGGGGGGACCAGTGAGATGACTTAGTAGATAAATGCACTGGGAGCCAAGTCTGATGACATGGGTTCCAAAAGCAATCCTCTAACCTCCACACATACACCACAGCACATGCTCCCACACACCAAAAGGAAGATACAAAGAAAGAAATGTAATTTTTAATTTTTAAGAAAAAACACTAGGTAGAATTAATGTCAAATTACACAATACAAAAGAAAACATCTGAACAGAAACTATGCAAAGTGAAGCACAAAGAAAAGTAAGTTTCTGTAGTGAACATCAGTGAGGTATAAGAAAGCATCAGGTGGGGTCCCTCGATGGAGGGAAATGTGTGAGAAATAAAGGACAAGGGGCTGGAGAGATGGTTCAGCAGTTAAGAGCACTGGCTGCTCTTGCAGAGGACCCAGGTTCAATTCCCAGCACCCACATGATAGATGACAACCACCCCTAACTCCAGTTCCTGGGGATCTGATGCCCTCTTCTGACATCTGTGGACACTGCATGGTGTACACTTCCACACATGCAGGCAGTACACTCATATGCATACAATAAAAATAATAAAATTTTTTAAAAAGAGGCAAAGGACAAAATATTCTTAAACTTGATGAAAGCTATAGACTCATTGTGCTGGTTAAATTCAAATTTTTTATTTGTTATATTTATGTGTATGAATGTATTGCCTACATGTAGGTAAGTGCACCCATGTCATGCAAAACCCACAGAGGTCAGAAGAAGGCATTACATTCCCCAGGAACTGGAGTTACAGACAGTTGTTAGCTGCTATGTGGGTGTTGGGAATTGAACCCAGGTCCTGTGCAAGAGCAGCCAGTGCTCTTAACCACTGAGTCATCTCTCTAGCCCTGGTGGTTATTTTTAAACGTCAACTTCACTGCATTAAAGGATGCCCAGATCATTGAAAGATGTTATTTCTGCATATATCTTTAAGGGAATTTCAGAGGAGGCTGGCATTTGAACCAGTAGACTGGGTTGACCTATTCTGTGGATACCAACATGCCTCTATTCCCATCCATCATCACCCAATGATTTCATGAATAGTGACCATATGGTGATAAAAGATTGTGTGTGGGAGAATGGACCTCTGTTCGTGAAAGTTCACCTGGCTTTTGTTACTACTCTGTGTCCAATCAGCCATTAGAAGAAGTCAACACTGAACTTCTTATGGCGTATTCCCCACAATAATCAGCCAGCTACTTAGTGGAAGGTTGACTACAGTAAACTGAATCTGTTTTCTCCCAAAAATGTTATGCTGAAACCTAACCCCTCAATTGTTGATATTAAGAACATTGGCCTTCTGGGGGACAACCTACTACTGTTATTTTGCTAAATGGACAGAGTATAAAACTGCCTTCTAACTGCCCCAGTTCGTGCAGCTCTCAGCCCTCAACTGAGGCTTCTTTTTATAGCAGTTGGAAGTTAATACATGGACTCATAACTGGTCAAAGCGTGAATAAGTGACTGTGGGATGCTCAACCCTAAAGGGACATCAAAATCCTGCCTGCTCCCCACAAGGTTCAGGAAACAACACAGAAAAGAGGACAGAAAGATTATAAGAGCCAGTAGTCAGAGAGGAATCTATAAAAGTGTCTTCTGGAAATGACAGGACCATTGCATTCAGGAACTCAGAGTAGCTGTGGCTGCCTGAATAAGTCCTGCACAAGCCCAAGCCAGTCAACACTCCAGCATGGATGGGGGAGAAACTCACAAGACCTCACCCCTAGCTAAGGAGCTGTTGGTAACTGATGGGTGCTGGGAGATGAAGAGTCCGTTTTTTTCAAGGGTATGGTACCTGCTGGGTTGCTCGTGCTCCAGTGGATGGCCCTACACTCATGCACATATGGGCAACTGGAATCTGGATTATTTTTTAAAAAGAGAGACCATGAAGTTAGGAGGGGGGATGGGGGGGCTTTGGGAGGAATTGAAAGAGGGTAGTGGGGTGTAGATATGAGCAAAATACATTGTATACATATATGAAATTCTCAAAGAACAAATAAAAATATTATATTTACAGAAAAACATACCTGTCACCACTTATCAAAGAAGCTTCTTTTTCCAGCAGATGGAGCCTATTGTAGAGTTCTACAACTGGTCAACACACAGAACAAGTGTCTATGAGATGCCCAGCCCTGAGTGACACATCTACCATAGAACCTCTGCACATAAGATTTAACAACATAATGCAACGAGGGGAAAAGAGAATACTAATGCATCTTTCAACTCTCACCAGCAAAGCTTCCTCATACAACAGAGGGTGATTGACACAGAAGGCCACAACTAAACAAAGTGCAGAGAATAAGAGACTATAGCATGTGTGTGCCTGGATGGGACTCCTATACCAAACCTCACTTACCCAGGGATCAGAGACCATTGTGGAAGAGGGGACAGAAATATTGTGAGAGCCAGGGGTGGTACCTGACCACAAGGAAACAGAACCTTTCAGGCTTCTGGAGCCTTTCTCATATGAACTTACACCAATGGTCTTTCAGCACAAGATCCATGCAAATTCAATCAGACAAAAACCAGCATAGGACTGGGGAAATGAGCAGGAGTCCCCAACCTTAGCTGAGGAACTATTGGCAGCTGATCACTGCTCAGTGAGGGAGAATTGGTCTTCTTTAAGGATGAACAGGCTCCAGTGGATGAACTAACACCAAGGGACATCTGGGTACAAAAACTTGGCTCGACAGACCTTAGCATATCTGACAGAGTTCATGAAACCCAATGGGTGAGCTATGGGAGGAGGGGTACAGGGTAGGAGAGGGAGTCTAAACATGATTTAAATGTATTGTATGAAATGCACAAAATTTCAGTAAAAATATGTACTGAAAAAAGTAGAACTTTTGGAATATGATTAGTACCTTTATGAAAGAGGTGCTATGTTCGTTTTTTACCTTCGGTTATGTGAGTACCCATAGACACTACCATCTATGCAGAGCACGCTCTTTCAAGACACCAAATCTGCTAGAAGCATCATCTTGGGCTTCATAGCCTCCAGAACAGTCAGAAATAAAATGTTATTGTTTATAAATTACTCCACCTATGGTCTTATTACAGCAGCCTTACATGACTAAGACAGACAGCTTCCATTAGGAAAGGAGCAGCATTTTGTCATGACCACAGTCACTTGTAAAGGTGGATTTGCTTTTCCTGTCTCAATGCTTCTTCCAAAACTACCATCACAGTCACATAAAATCCCTTATCCAGGGGCATGGAATTCCATACAGCATTGCTTCTGACCAAGGACCTCGATCACAGCAAAGGAAGTGCAGCATAGACCATTCTTATGGAATCCACTGGTCTTGCCATGTTCCCACCATCCTGAAGGAGCTCCCATAATAGAACGGTCATTTGAAGTGACGTTTTAGTGCCCATCAGACCGTACCTTAGAGGGCTTGGCCAAATTTCTTCAGAAGGCTGTGCATGCTCTGAATCAGCATCTAATACATGATGCTGTTTCTCTAATAACTAGAAATCATGGGTTCAGAAATCAAAGGGTAGAGATGGAAATAGCAGCATTCACTTATTAATCCTCCTGACATACTAGCAATATTTTTGCTTCCTGTTCCTACAACCTTATGCTCTGCTGGTCTAGAGGTCTTAGTTCCAGAGGAAGGAATGTTACACTAGGAGACACAGTAATTATCCCATTGAACTGGAAGTTAAGACTGTCACCCAATCACCTAGAACTCCTCTTGTCTCTGAGATAACAGTCAAAGAAAGATCTCCTATGCTGGTTTGGATGATGTATCCTGACTACCAAAGGGAAACTAGACTACACTCCAAGGAGGAGGCAAGGAAAAGCATGTTTGATACACAGAAGAAAACGGCATCGGACACAAAAAGACACATGTCACATTTTCCTTCATAAGCAGAATGTAGATTTAGATGTATGTGTGTGGCAAGAATGTGGGGGAAGGGGTCCAAAGAGATGGGGGGGGCAAGAGAGAGTAATGGGGAAAACAAATATCACATTTTCTCTTATACACACAGTCCAAATTCAGAGTGTGTGTGTGTGTGTGTGTATGTGCGTGGTGTGTGTGTGCGTGTGTGTGTGTGTGTGTGTGTGTGTGACACAGAAGCAGAAAGGTAACTCCCTGGGGTGGGAAGGAGAAGGGGACCAGTGGGAAGGATAGGGAGATGAGAAATACAGTGGGGTTGGGGATTTAGTTCAGTAGTAGAGTACTTGACTAGCGGGGACAAGGCCTTGGGTTCAGTCCCCGACACTGAAAAGAACAAAGAAAGAAATGAAAGGTAGTGCGGGGGCAGTAAATAGGGTGGTGAATAGACACAATGATATATTGGTGTGACAATGTCGTAATGAAACTCATTATTTTGTATGCTAGCTAAAATGAATTGATTTTTTTTAAAGAAAGAAACATGGGGTAGATTTCAATGGTCATGTTTATCACCTCTACTAATTAGCATGACATAAACTTCCACGCTTCCTCCTCAAATATAATACATTTTTAAAAATCTGTTGATATGTGTGTGTGTGTGTGCGTATCACACAGAACATCCCAAACCATCTTATTCAACTATACACCCACTTCCCAGATAGCACCCTCCCATAGCCTCCCTCCCCCGACTACAGCCCTTATACTCTGATATCCCTGTTACTGTCTGCTGTGTTGTCGGCACCCCAGCCAATCCCCACTACTTGCCCTCCTGGTGAATCTAGTCAGCCTATCTAGAGGTCTTTGTTTTAGGAAGGTCAGCTGTTCCTCATCTAGCAGCAATCAATTATCAGTACTCCTTTAGATAAGATTGGAGTCTGCTGTTCATTTTCCCACTTCTATGCTGGGTTACTATGGATGACTTTATAGACATAAACAGGCGTCAAGGATCCAAGTGCAACTGATTATGACTAGTAATAATCAGATACATACAGATTAGAGATGCAAGCGCCAGCATCTCAGTGTTAGTAGCAAAAACAATGAGTGTTTCTGTAGGGAACAGAATATTTTGGAATGAAATAGAGATCTTTTTTGAGGGTTGAAAACTTACTCAATTTTGTGTCTTGCAGGGCTTATGCTGAGTTCAATATTGTATAACTGTATTGATTCAACAGCGAACCTAGAAATTTTATTGCCACTTTTGGGGGAGCTGTGTCTTTGCTCTGGGAGTGTGTTACTGAATATGTTAAATCTGTAGTGAAATGCTTCTAATCATGTAGTTATTAAAAAAATTTTTTAAATGATAAATAAAGAAAGAAACATGGGAGGGGCCGTGGACTAAGAGGTAATATTATCAGGCCCTGTGCTAAAATCCATAGAAAACTGCAGTAATCCAATTCAGAGGAGCAGCTAAATCACCTAGATCCTCAGGAATTCAGATTTGGGTCACCCTGTCAGGGAAAGAACCATGGCTCTGAAGAGCTTGCTGGAAGCAAGCAGAACACAGAAGGAGTGTGGGAAAGGGAGCATAAGCATTACCTGAGACCATATGATTGCTGTGAAAATGAGGACTCAAATGAGATCAGGCGTGGTGGTGCACACCTTTGATCCCAGCACTCAGGAGGCAGAGGCAGGAGGATCTCTGAGTTGGAGGCCAGCCTGATCTACATAGCGAGCTCCAAGCCAGGAAGGGCTACATAGTGAGATCTTGTCTCAAATGAATAAATAAATAAATAAATAAATAAAGTTGTCCTCATAAGATCTTTCCATATTTTGTTATAAATACGTATATATTATACACATGCATATATAACCCTTTCTTTTCTTCCCTCTCTCAGTTCTTTGTCATATAAGATTGCTGACTATATCATAGTACTTAAGAGTTGCTAATTTTACATCTTAATAATTTGGTTATAAAACATCAGGGAAGCAGTAAACATTCAAACTTTATGTCCTTTAATACAGTTTCAGTTTTACATAAGATAGTGGTGTCATAATAACTATGGCCTTGTTATTATCTGTAAGTGGAGATGACGTGATCTAAATGGATGCATATGACTACCAAGTCAACAAAGGATAGACTTCTGATGGCTAATTTTCTGTGTCACCTTGACTGGGCCATGGGTGTACAGAGATTTGATCAAACATTAATGGGTGTGTCTGAGACAGTGTTTCAAATGAGAACAACTTTGGAATTGGTAGTCTGGGTAAAGGAAATTGTGAACTCAGAGACATCATCTATTGACACGAAGGCCTTCATAGAACAAGAAGGCCAACACTTCTGCAAGTCCAGGGAGCTCCTGCCTAGCTGCACTGAACTGGAAACAGTAGTTCTCCAGCCTTAAGTCTAGCAACACTCAGACTGGAACTCCACCTTTGACTCTGGATGTCTGGCTTGCTGACTGAGACCTCTGCAATCTTGTGAGCCACTCCCTCATAATAAATCTCCTGATTATCTAGGGGATTCTGACTGATACAACCACTCAGAAATAAAAAGAAATTAATTATGGATGAACTCTACAGTATGAATGAATCTCTAAATATTTACACTGAATGAAAACATAGAAACGAAAGAGGGGTGAGCACTTCATGATTGCACTTATGCCATTTATGTAAAACTCTAGGAAATGTGAACTACTCTACACTGACAGAACACAGCTCAGTAGCTTCCTGGGGGAATCACTGAAGGGTGTTAAGGAGCTTTTAGGAGGACGGTGTGCTCATTAGCTGGATGGTGGTGACGGCTCCCTTGGTGTGCACACGTTACAACTGTTCATACTGCAACTTTAAAACATGCAATTTATTTCTTATCAGTTATGTCAAAACAGAGGCTTTTATTATTAGAATGGAGCTATTTATTATCATCAAGCTCCATGTGATATTATCTGCTATTTCCTGAATGCCACAGTCAAGATTCATGATAAACATGTTTGGTATTAGAATTACTACATTTTTTTTCACCATGGTCTTCTTAAATAAGCCAAAACTAGTATCTACTAACAACATACATTGAGAGAGAGAACTTATGATTACCTAGACAATTTCTAATAAGCTCCTTTCATCAGGACAGACCAATTAACTGAATTCTTCTGAAGACTTGCTGAGCTCACAATTCACTAAACTATTCCCCTCTGGTGGCAAACTGGACTGCTACCCATGCAGCCTAGCCTCCTACTGTACCATTTTTCCCTACAGGATTCCTTTAACATCTCACCATTTTCTGGGAAAGAAAATTGTTAGTTTACCAACCAGTAAACCACCTCACACCCCAACAGGACCAGAGAGACCATCTGATGTCAGGGATGGCATCAGTGTCTGTATGTGACTTAGACTTGGCCGTCCTGCCAGCCCATGCCTCTTTTGCACACAAGGGGCAGATGGCCATGTAGCAGACTTAGAGGGAGCTAACTTACCAGCTTTGAGACTAAAAAGGTGAAAGATGACAAACTGCTGGCATTTCATTCACTAAAGCCATCATCTTCAATAAGTAAGAATACCTTGTTCCCTGCCCTTTCTTTCAGAGCATCTGAGATGACACCATCTTCATTGAGGTAATTGCTAGAGTTTTACTAGTTAGTGCTTTTCATGAATACAATTTGTAAAAACTGTTGAGATGATTTTTTTTCTAAGTTTAAATCTCCACAAAATTAACTAACTTCTTAATTAAGAAAACTGTTGCAGACAGTTTTCAATTTACTAATAATGACTTTCCAAATTCCAAAAGGTTTTCTGGGTCAATTAGTAGTTTAGGATTGAGTTTATTTGCACATTAAAACAATGCTTTTGGGGGTTGGAGAAATGGCTCAGCCTTTAGAGCACTGGCTGCAATAAGACCTGAGAGAACCTGGGTCATGCCTCCATGTGGTGGTGAGCTTCCCCTAATTGTGTCAGGACCAATCCCCTAACTGAGATTGCATGAGGCCCCTCCCAAGGCCCCAGGGCAGACCTGGCTTTGGTAGGATAAGGCTGAGATCTTAGCACACAGCCTGAGAGGGCAGGTTCCGACCTCCATCTGTGTAGTGACTGTGATCTCAGCAGACCACCAGGGAGTGCCTCTACCCACCTAACTGGGGCTGAGACCTCAGAAGACCAACTGAGAGTTCCAAAATTAGACACCCCCCCTTAGGGAACTTCCCAAATTTTGCTCTGAGTTCCCATTAATAGGGGTCCAAACCTTAGAAGGAAGCCTGAGTGTACCTGACTGGAACCTGACTTGGGCTTCTGTGGGTGCGCCTGAATAGCTAATTTGAAGCCATCAGTTCCCTCCAAAATAAAACCTGAGAGAACCTGAAACCTGGACCAACCAGCTTTTACATAACCAATAACAAAAGGAACAAGGCACACCAATAATACAAACAGAAGCAATTTCAACTCAATTCTCATATCAGAATCACAAAAAACAAAAGACATTCACATGCCAATATCACAACAAAATAATAATAAATAAACAATAAATAAATAATAAAATGGAAAGCCAAAACACTATGTCCCCACCAAACTCCACCAGTCCTGTAGAAGATAACTAGAGATAACTCAGGACACAGAAATTAAAAGAACAATCTTAAACATGATAAAGGAATTCAATGAATTTAAAAAACACACAAATCAAAAAACCGAAAGAAGATTGGGATAAACTTTGAAGAAAACTCTGGCAGAAATGAAGAAGGAAGTGCAAAACTCAATAAGCCAACTTGAAACAACAGGGGAAAGCCTCACTGCTAGAATGAATAAAATGGAAAACAGAATATCAACACTGGAGGGATAAAGTTGAAGAATTGGACCACTCAAGCAAAGATTATGGAATTTTTTTTAAAACACAGAAATGGAATATGCAAGAGATGTGGGACACCATGAAAAGACCAAATCTATGTATCATAGGTTTAGAGGAAGGAGAAGAATTTCAGGTTAATGGTACTGACCAGATCTTAAACAGGATTGTAGAAGAGAGTTTCCCAAAATTAAGGAAAGCCATCCCCATACAAATACAGGAAGCACATAGAACCCAAATAGACAGGATCAGAAAAGACACTCCCAATGACATATCATAGTAAAAAACACTAAATGTACAGAACAAAGAGAGAATACTGAAAGCAGCAAAAGAAAAACAACAAGTCACATATAAAGGAAAGCCCATCAGAATTACAGCTGATTTATCAATGCAAACTATGAAAGCCAGAAGGGCCTGGACCAAGGTATTTCCAGTTCTAAATGTCAATAGATGCCAACCCAGAATACTTTACCAGCAAAAATGTCTATTATAATTGAAGAGGAAAGAAAAATCTATGACATGAAAAGCCTGAAAGAATACATGTCCACAAAACCAGCCCTTCACAAACTACTTGAAGCAATGCAAAGAGAGAAGAAAGGAACAACTATCCTCCAGGGGCTACAAAAGAAAATAAGTAAAGGTATAACTGAGGAAACACAAAATTACACAAAGAACACAAACAGTAATCAAAATGACAGCAACCAATATACACCTTTCATAATAACCTTAAATATCAATAGATTGAACTCCCCAGTCGAAAGGCACAGGCTAACTGAATGGATTAAGAAACAAAATCCATACCATTTTTGTCTGCAAGAAACCCATCTCACCTTCAAGGACACACTACCTTAAGGTGAAGGGACAGAAAAGAATATTCCAAGCAAATGGCACTAAGAAACAATCAGGGGTTACAATTCCAATATCTGACAAAATAGATTTCAAAGTAAAACTAGTCAGAAGAGATAAGAAGGGTCACTTCATTCTGCTCAAAGGAACAATTAAGCAAGAAGATATTACAATCTTTAACATATATGCACCAAATTCTGGCACACCCAAATTCATAAAAATAACACTCCAGGACTTTAAGACGCAGATTAACCCCAACTCAGTAATAGGAGGATACTAGGGGACTTCAATACCCTACTGTCTCCATTAGACAGCTCAACTGGACAAAGAATAAACAGAGAGAGAAGTCTGAACTAAATAATATCATACATCAAATGGACCTAACAGACATCTTCCAAATATTCCACCCAAACACCAAAGAATACACTTTCCACTCAGCACCCCATGGAACTTTTTCAAAAATTGACCACATACTGGGCCACAAAACAAACTTCAACCAATACAAAAAAAATTTAAATACTTCCATGCATTCTATCAGACCACAATGCAATAAAGCTCAAAATCAACACTGGATGAAGCCCTAGTCACTACATGAACTCATGGTGATTAAACAACACACTTCAAAACAATGAGTGGGTCAGAGGAGAAATTAAGAAAGAACCAAAAGAATTCCTGGAATTTAATGAAAAGGACAACACAACACAACCTCTGGTACACATAAAAAGCAGTACTAAGAGGGAATTTTATAGCTTTAAGTGCCTACTTTAAAAAATTAGAAAGAGCCCAGACAAATGACCTAAACTGCAACTCAAGACTCTGGAAAGCCAAAACTCAAGACTCTGTAAAGACAAGAACAAAGGAAACCCAAACACAGCAGATAAGAAGAAATGGCAGAAATTAATGAAATAGAAACAAAACAATACAAAGAATCAATGACTCTAAGAACTGATTCTTTGAAAAGCTAAACAAGATAAACAGATCTCTCACTCAGTTAACCAAAAGAAAGAAAGAGTAAATCCAAATCAGTAAAATCAAAGATAAAAGGGGTTGAAACATCACACAAACACCCAAAAGATCCAGATCATTATAATGGAAAATTTTAAAAACCTAAATGTTATTAAATTTGAAAAGTTAAAAGAAATGGATGGATATCTGAAATCACCGGAACCACCAAAATTAAACCAAGAAGACATCAACAGTTTAAACAGACTCATAACATATAAGGATTTGAAACAGTAATATAAAGCCTCCCCACTTAAAAAAAAAAAAAAAAAAAAAAAAAAACCCAGGCCCAGATGGCTTTACAGCAGAATTCTACCAGACATTTAAAGAAGACCTCCAACCAATACTACTTAAATTATTCAAAATGACAGAAACAGAGGGCAAACTCCCAAATTCCTTCTATGAAGCCAGCATCACTCTAATACACAAACCAGGCAAAGACACAACCAAAAAAGAAAACTATAGACCCATATCCTTAATGAACATAGATGCAAAAATTCTCAACAAAATACTTGCAAACCACATACAGACATACATCAAAAAGATCATTCACCAAGTAGGCTTTATTCCAGAGATGCAGGGATGGTTCAATATACACAAGTCAATAAGCATCATTAATCATATAAATAGATTCAAAGATAAAAACTACATCGTCATCTCAATAGATGCAGAAAACGCTTTTGACAAAATCAAGCATGCATTTATGTTCAAAGTCCTACAGGGAACTGGCCAGAGGGAACATACCTCACCATAATTAAAGCCATATACAACAAACCCACAGCCAACATCATTCTAAATGGAGGAAAAACTGGAAGCATTCCCATTAAAATCAGGAACCAGACAAGGTTGTCCACTGTCTCCATGCCTTTTCAACATAGTGCTTGAAATGCTTGCTAGAGGACTAAGACAGGAGAAGGAAATTAAAAGAGTACTAATTGGAAAAGAAGATGTTAAACTAGGCCTTTTTGCAGATGATATGATACTATACCTAAGAGATCACAAAAGTTCCACCAGAAAACTCCTAGAACTGATCACTTTTGGTACAGTGGCAGGTTATCAAATCAATCTACAAAAATCAGTAGCCTTTCTATATACCAATAACAAGCAGTTGGAGAAGGAGTAGAGGGAAATTCTCCCATTCACAATTGCTGCAAAAAAATTGAAATATCCTGGAATAAATCTGACAAAAGACACCATGGATCTCTACAATGAAAATTTTAAATCATTAAAGAAAGAGGTTGAGGAAGATGCCAGGAGATGGAAGGACCTCCTATGCTCATGGATTGGAAAAATTAATATTGTGAAAGTGACCATCACACCAAAAGCAATATATAGTTTAAATACAATCCCAATTGAAATCCCCATGACATACTTCACAGAATTAGAAAAAAAGCCATCCTTAAATTCATATAGAAGCACAAAAGACCCTGGATAGCCAAAGCAACCCTGAGCACAAAGAGCAATGCTGGGAGGATTACTATACCAGATCTCAAAGTATACTACAGAGCTATAGTCATAAAAACAGCATGGTACTGACACAAAAATAGACACATAGATAAATGAAACATCATTGATGATACAAGCCCTAGCACATGCAATTTCAGCCACCTGATATTTGACAAAGGTGCCAAGAACACACAATGGAGGAAAGAGCATCTTCAAAACATGGTGCTGGCAAAACTGGATCTCCACCTGTAGAAGAATGAAACTAGATAAAAAAATTTATCTAGACTATTGATGATTTTTTTTTTCTGAATCAGAAAGTCCTGCTCAGATGTAAGACTTCAAATCTTGTTCTGGTCTGCAGTACTGTAATGCCCGCCGGTAGCTAAAGGAGACAACCCACTATTGTTCTGAAATGATGGCCAAATTTTTTTCTCCCCCTATCTAGAAGCCTTTGAGAGGGAACTGACACTGATTCTAACCACTCCAAGAGCTATCAAAATGCCTGAAAGCAAATCCTGAATCGGTCACTCTCAAGTCCAGCCTTGGAAGACAAAAGAAAAATGAGGAGGAACCCAATAGAGGGAAGCTTTTGGAAACACTCATCAAGAAATTCCAATGGACTCTTATACGAACATTTGAAATTTGCCCTGTTCTGACTTTTTTCTAGTTCCCTGTCTAGAGCTTGTAATGCTAATTACTCTTGCCTTTTCTCCTCCTTCACATCTCCTATTCACCAGTCAAGGACTTTCTTTTCCATCTACAGATAAGAGTTATGCAATTTGGGAGTCTTTTAGATAGACTCACTGAATGGGTACCCCAATTGCCTCACCCTGCATCCCTGTTCAGCATGGAAGAAGCCAAAGTGGCCTGCATCCCAATTCCCTATCCACAAGCTGGGTAACATCTCCAGAGGATGGTGTGATAAGAATAGGAGGTAGGAACTAGCTAGGCAGTCAAAAGACCCCAAAGAAAAGTAGCCAGCTTCTTGGCTAAAAGTCAAAATATCCTTGGGCCTCTTAGCAACATACTCTATTCCAAAGGCTAAAAATGTGGAAAGTATTTAGGAGCTCTTATCTAATCCTTAAAAGATTTTAGGGTTACCACCTCAGAGGGGGGGAATGTTAAGAGTAGCAAAAAGCCTCTTTAAAAAAAGAAGAAAGAGAACATGAAATTATCAGAAAAAAAGTGATGGGGAGATATGGGAGGAGTTGGAAGGGAGGGAGTGGGCATGGATTTGATCCAAACATCTTATATGCTTATATGTCTGGATGAAATTCTCAATAAATTATTTTTTTTAAAAAAAAAAAAAGAATATTAGGGGTTTTATGTCAAAATCAATTTTATTATCTCTGTAAATTATTCAAAGTCTTTATTGTGTGACTCTACTCCTGGGGAGACGTGAACAAACATCTACCTACCCCAGATAGGGATCCAATAACAGATCAAAGTAAGGATACCACCAAAGTCCAACCTGGTGAATCAATGAGTTTTGTTGGAGTTACTTACAGGAGTATGAGTGAGGGGTTACCTACAGAGGGGAAATGACTCAAAGACAGCTGCATCACCAAAGCCCACGCCAGCATGTGTGACAGCTCACAAAAGCTGGAAACCTGGAGTGCGCTGCACAATCTGCAGGCAGCTCAACAGGTTGGAGAGTGTCTTGTTTGGGAAATCCAATGGACTGAGCCTCTTCCAGGAAGCGCTGCTGGTCCCAGCTTCTTCTAGGCAGCACAGCTTGTCTGAGTGTCTCTCAGTAGTCCTTACTGATTGTATATTCTTGAAGAGAAAGGCACCTAGTAAATATGGTCAGTTTCAGGGACTTCCACAAGCCTTTGAGTTGTTTATTTCCTGAGCTAAAGGAGCTTCCCTGCAGGATGGGATGTTGTCTCTTTGGAACAACCTATGTGTTAGTGAGTTTCCCTCCAAGATGGAAGGTTTTATATAGAAGGAAATTGCTACACAACTCAGCAGTCTTGCAACAATCTAAAGAGTATTTATTAAAGATAGGGGGCACAGCCTCAGTAAGAACAGGAAACTTTGTGGCATTTCATTGTGTCTTATTCTTATCCTAACTTCCAAACCCACTGGCAACCACTAGAGGCATGAAAAACAGCCTCTTTTCAAACACTGGAGGCAACAGATTGTGTTTAGGTTGTCTAAAAGCCTGTCTAGAAGTTTCTGAAAACTCCAAGGATTATCTTTACTCTGCTGGATTCAGAGCTCATTCAATGAAAATGGCTTTTCCTTGCCATAACACTGGTCAAAAACTAACAGTGGGAATTGTTGAACATTACTGCCATAAGCAGCAATAACAGTTGTGACACATAAGAAGTGAATGGAAAACTTACAGTGGAAGGTCATAGGGTACTTTAAAAGTTCAAAACTGTTCTTGGGTGTCTAGGAAGACATGTGCAGAGCTGTACGTATTTCTCACCCAGTACTGACCATGAGGCTCTGGGCAAGTAGGAAGTAAAAGCTAATGGATTGTTTTAAATTGTCTCTCAGAGCACTGAAGACATTGTAACATCCATAGAACCCTCAGAAAACACTGAGAGATTCATTAGTGCAAGGCTCTGAAATCTCGATCCAAACATGAGCTGTCCACTAACTGAATTGCCAACTGAACAGAGACTTTCAAGGCTACACAGATGAGCCCTGTGGAATCCACTCTGGAAAGTCACTAAACAAACATGAGTGACAAACCAGAAAGATGGGACCTGACATTTTCAGAACTACCAGACTGAAATAATTTAAATGTCCACTTTTTAAAATGGAATTTTTGCAATTTTCATACCATACATTTTTATTCTATTTATAGCTCCTCCCCATCTGTATCTCCCCTTACTAGCTTTTACTTCCTTCTTGTCCAGAGCCTCATGGTCAGTACCAGGTGAGAAATATGCATAGCTCCGCACATGGCATCCTAGATACCCAGGAACAGTTCTGAACTTTTAGAGTACCCTATGGCCCCACCTTGTAAGCTTTCCATCCACTTCTTATGTGTCACAACTGTTATCAACCTTATATGTGTTAAGCCCTATAGAGTCCAATTTATATCCCCAAATATCCTTCAGTGTGGATCCATCCATTGGAACCTAGTTAACCTACTAAGAGTCACACCCTGGAAAGAGACTGACTCTCCCCATCCCAGCAGCCATTGGTTGCCAATAACCCTTCAGGTACGATTGGGGTTTCTTACCCACTTCCCCATGTCTGTGTGGAATTTTGTCTGGTTTGAGCTTACATGAGACTTGTGCATGCTATCACCATTGTTGTGAGTTCATATGAGTAACTGACCAATTGTCTGGAAAACTCTGTTTCCTTGTGGTCATTCTGGCTCTTACCATCTTTCCACCCCCTCTTCAGCAATAATCCCTGAGCCTTGAGAGTCAGAAATTTGAAATAGGTGTCCTATTCTGGAATGAGCACTCTCTGCAGCCTCTTGTTCTCTGCACATTGGCCAGTTGTGGGTTGTGTTAATCACCATATACTGCATAAGGAACTTCACTGCTGAGAGCTGAGCAATGCACTGATCTATGGGAGTAATAAAAGTCATTAAGAGTCAGTTTTAATACTATATCTTTTTAGCTGAAAACTAGTATTAGTCTCTCTCTTATGCTCTGTGGCCTATCTAGCCTCAGGTTCCTAGGTCTGATATCAATGTCAAGTATGGGCTCGGTCCTATGAAGTGGACCTTAAATGCAATTAGAAAATGGTTGGTTACTTTCATAATATTCATGCCATTATTGCACCAGTGGGCATATCTTGCCAGGCCAGTTGCAGCTTGAAGGATTCCCAGCTGGGTAAGGTTGATAATTAATTTTCTCTTCAGGCAGTGTGCATTCCATCTTGTAGCATTATGAAAGCTTGCCAGTAAAGATAAGGTTTTGAAGTCAGCACCAGATTTATTTCTTGTTTATTGTATAGTTCACTATCTAGTGTCTTCAGCAATAGGGTCTTACCATGAAGTTCTGATGGGTAACCAAGAGCAGGGGCAATGACCAGTAAACATCCACTTTTTAACATTGATAAAAATGATGGGGCATGCAAATATACAGGTAAATGTGAACACATTGAGCGGGATGGGTAGAGAGCAAGCAATACAAATTATTCATGGAGAAGGCTGAATATGGGACTTACTAGACAAAAACTTTAAATTAGCTTTTATAAATGTATTTAAAGAACAAAAGGAACATATGCCTAAGAAATGTTCACAAAAGAAATGTTTCAGAAAGTAGAAAACATCAAAAAAGAGAGAAAAATCATTAAGAAAGAATAAAATGAAAATTCATGTATTGAAAAGAACAGTAACTGAGGTAAAAGTTCATAGAAGACTCAAGTTGGGAGGGTGAAGAATCTTTGAATAATTTATTGGAATTATCTAGTCTAAGGAAGAAAAATAGAAAATAAAGAAAAATCAATGGATTATCAGAGAGAAACGAAACACCATCAAGCATGCTAACACACATATAATAGAATCCTGAGAACAGAGAAAGGTGAAGAAAACATTCAAAGAAATTGTAGTCCCAAACTTCACAAATTTGATGAAAAAAAAGCATCCTATTTAAGAAAGCTGATGGACTATAAGCAGAATAAATTCAAAGATATTCACAACTAGAAACATCATGATCAAGTTATTAAAAGTCAAATCATTCTATGCAGGGCGGGAGACAGGAAAGTGATTAGAAAATGCAGAGTTCTGAGAGATATTGAGGTTACGATTTTAAAGGCTGATTAGACTTGAGTTACAAAAATAGTCCTGGCTCGAAGTAGCAAAGGCAAAATGAGATTATTAACCATGAAAATGGAAAAGAAAGAATGAAGTAAAACATGGTAAAAAGCCAACTCAGTAGACACAGTGACCAATACCATAAATGGGGTGAACTACAAGCATTTAGAAATGATCCCACATTTTCAAGTGCCAGACATTGCAAGGTAGCAAACCATCAGAAGCACAGAATTCAGAAAGAGTTCACGAGCAAATAGGGGGAAAGGTGAAGAGTCAGATTTAAGACATGAGACACTTGCAGTCCTCAACAAAAAAGATAACTAGCAAGGGGTGGGGAACTCCAGCTGAGGGGGCTTTGAGAAAAACCTTAGTTTACTCCTGTGGTCTGGTGTTTTCTCCTGCTTAGCATTTGTCCTAGACAATAGTATCTCAATGTGAGCAATAAATTACATTGCCCTGGCCCGCAGGGTCTGCAACGGGGTACCTGGATTGGGGAGTGGGGATGAATGTGGATGAGGCAAAGAGACAAGAGAAATGGAGACAAGACAGGATTCTGATCAAGTCTCGTTTATTGCAGCTCAAGCATGGGGTTAAATAGAGAATGCAAACAAAGGAGCAAAGAGTGAGTAATCATATCAGCCAGAACACAGGGGCCCAGATGTACTCACAAGCCCACAGGCCAAGGCCACAGGCTCTCACTCTAAGGGAGGAATCTACTGATAAACGGAGAACAGAGCTATTCACATTAACTGGAAAAGAGAACAAGGCCATGGGCCAAGGTTGTGAGCCCCGGCTGTGAGCCAAGGTTGCCGGCTCTGTCCTGTGCCTGCAGGAGGATGGTAGGCAGAATGGAAAGTCACCAACTCATGTCTGTCAGCAGTTTTGAGAAATGGCTGAGCCTCAGGCTCCCAACATTACATGGCAAACATAGCACTGCAAGAGGAAAAGAAATTAGGGAAGAAGCCACAGCATTGAATATCAGGCAATGCTCGTGTATGGGTAAGAGGAGATGGAGTGAAAGTCAGTTATGGAGACAGGAAAGCACAAAGAAGCAGGGAGTGTATTCAGAGAAGTGAAGAAGGAGCAAAAGTCAGGAAAGAAGGCAGCTTTGACATGATCTTCTGAGATCCCCAGGAAAGCTGAGTTCATCAAGTACTGAGTAAAGGTGCAAAAATGTCTCAGTAGCCTAGGCTGGCCTCAAACTTCCTATGTCAGTGAGAACAACTTTAAACTTCTGATCTTCTTGCCCCAGCCTCCCAAGTGATGGGTACAGGAGCATATTCCACACCCAGTTTTGAATCAATATTTCTGTTAGGGTTCCAAACAGCAGCAGTTTCCCTCCTCCCCAACAGGGACCTCACCTTGACCTTTGAAGTCAAGGGAAACAAACTGCTGAGAAGCAGCCTGCCTTTCCTCTGACCTCCAAAGATAGGATAAGCAGATTCTACCTGTTAACCAGAGATTTTAGAAGCTGTTTTTCTCTTATCTTAAGAGGGAAAAAGTAAACACTTCCAGACCCTAATCCTACCTGCTTTTCCTGCTTCCCCCTCCCTGATTTCTCCCTCAAACATTCCCCCTTCTACACCCTAAAGCCCCCATATATAAAGTCCCAGCTCACAGCCCATGGGCGGACATCTTTCCCTTCCCTTCCCTTCCCTTCCCTGACATCTTTCCCTTCACTGACATCTTTCCCTTCCCTGAGGGAAAGGTGCCCCATGTGAAATAAATCTGTATCCCACTGAGAATTCCATCTGTGCCTCAGTGCCTTCCTCCATCCCCGCCGCTCGCTCTCTCCAACATTCCTAACTATCAATTTCTAACTTTGTGATTTGAGAAGGTGACAAGAGACAGTTGATTTTCCTAATTTTCATCATGTCTGTTTAGAGTTAGCAAAGATGAAGTGATAGAAAATATAACTAAAATGCAACAAAATGGAAATAGGAAGTGCTCGCAGGAGCTGAAGACAATTTGGAGTCTTCATAAGCCATAGAGTTAATGCTGAAGGGTAAAGGAACTTTTATTTACAATCTATGAAGGCAGAAAATGTCTGAAGTGAAAAGTTATAACAACAAATAAAAAAAGGAGAAAATGAAAGTATTGTCACACCATGGAGGAGCAAATATAGGCTTTATTTATCTGCCACAGTTGTACTTTCCTACTGTGACTCAAATCCCAGCTCTACTCCCAGTTTCCTGATTTCAATCAAGTTATTTAAACCCTCTGTGCTCCCACTTCCTCATAGAGAAGATGAGTATCCAAAAACAGCATTGTGCTACAATGGGTCCCCTGTATAAGTTCTTAATTGCGATAATTGCATAGCATTGCTTCTAACCATGCTGCCCCACATGATCAATAACATCCCGAAAATGTCCCATGAAGAGATGGAGTCAAAATCAAGATAATCTTCTGGGAGTTAAAATGTGAGGATATCGTTCAGAAATAAAGATCAGTAAAAGTTCTAGGATTTGATTCTGTGGAAGGCTAATTACAGTAATTAATAACTGCGGTTCAGCCTAAATATAAGATTTGAAACTCTGAAACTGCTAGAAGAGAATATGGGGAAAACATTTCAAGAGATAGGCATCAGCAAGAACATCCTGAAAAGAACTCAACAGGGCAGGAAACAATCCCAAAAACTGACAGATGAGATTACACTTTTTTATTTTTTCTATAATTTTTATTGAAGTTTTGTCTATTTCATACAAACCTCTTAATCATCTTTATACCCCCTCCCTCACCTTCACCCTCCCATAGCCCCCCACCCCAACCCCACTGGATTTCATGCATTCTGTTATTTATGTTAAGGCTTATCAAGTCAAGTTACTATACCCAGATGTTCCTCAATGCAAGTTCATCCACTGGGCTCTGATCAGCCTATCTAAAGTCACTCCCTTAAAGAAGATAAAATCTCCCTCACCAAGCACAAATCAGCTGCCAATAGCTCTTTGGTTAAGGTTGAGCCTACTGCCCATTTCCCCAGTTCTATGCCTTTTGTCAGCTTGAGTTTGCATGGGTCTTGTGCATGATCACACTATTGCTGTAGGTTCATGTAAGCAGGGTCCCAGGAACATGTAAGACTCTCTTTCCAAATCATTATGCTCCTCCTCCCCTGGCTCTTACAATCTTTCTGCCCCTTCTTCCACAATAGTCCCTACACCCTGGATGGGTGAAGTTTAATATAGGAGTCCAGGGACCCACACTCTGCAAACTCTTATTGTCTACACTTTGGCCATTTGTGGCCTTTTGTGTTCATTTCCCTTCGTCGCATGAAGGAGCTTCATTGATGAGAGTTGAGAGCTGCATTAGTATTCTCACTACCCCTTGTTCCACTGTGTTTCTTGAGCCTTAGGTGTAGAGGTTCCATTGTAGATGTGTCACTTAGGGTTGGGCATCTCACAGACACTTATTCTGTGTGTGACCATATGTGGAACTCTGTAATAGTCTCCGTTTGTTACAAAGGAAATTTCTTTGATGAGTAGTGACTGGCATACTTGTCTATAAATATAAGGATCTATATATAACATATTGTAAATGTGATTCATAGGCATGTGACAGCCTTAGGGTTTTCTCTAAGATCTATGGCCTGTGTATGTGGCTATGTTTACAGTATCACACATGAGTTTCCTCCCACTGAGTGGGCTTTAAGTCCAATTAGGTAGCTGTTGATTACCCCCAAGATAAAAGTGCCACTGCTGCACCAATATTGTTGTTATACCAATCATTGTTGTGGTTATTAGGCCTTAAAACTGGGGTTGGACCATCAATCAATGTCCTCCCTTAGCAGCTTGCCTAGTGTCCTCCAAAACTATGACAGCTAGCCTTCAGGGAGATGGCTTCCAGGTCAGTTCCAGCTCCATTGCTCCAAGTCTTGTGTCTAAAGAATGTCCTGTCTTCAGCAGTAGTGTCTCAATCTTCAAGTTCTGGGAGGTAATCAAAGGCTGTGGCAGTAACCTGTGCAATTTGGAGAATCTCTTGGACTACCCTGGATAACAACTCAAAGGGGGGTTTCTCTGATTACATTTTTTTTTTTAATTTTTGAGACAGGATCTCCATGTACTCCAGCTGACCTGGAACTTGCTATGTAGACCAGGCTGGTCTTGATCTTATAGAAATCTGCCTGCCTCTGCCTCCCAAGAGGTGAGATTAAAGGTGTGTGCCACCTCGACTGGCAGGATTACATAAAATTTAAAGCTTCTGCACAGCTAAGGAAAAAATCAGCAGAGTAAAAGGACAACCTACAGAATGAGAGAAACAGCTTAGCCAACCATACATCAGACAGTGGATTAATAGCTACAAACACAAAGAACTGTAAAAATTAAATATCCAAAAATTCTTCTGTGCAATAAATGGACCAAACATCTGAATAGATGACTTTCAAGTGAAAATGCCTCTCTTCTTGCTACCACCAGGTGCATAGCTCCACCTAAACCCCCAACTACAGGTAGATGCTCAACCCCAGAGCACCATCCTGAGCCCAGAGAGTGATCCCTCCCTCCCAACCCCCACCAGAACCACTTGCATGGCTCCTCAAGAACCCCAAATTCCCCACCCCCAGGTAGATACACAGTCCAAAAGACCCACTCCAATCCCAGACAGTGACCTCTCCCTCTGCATCACCATCTGTGGGACCAATTGTGCACAACTCCCTGTCACCATCATTCCAAGCCCCTACCACCTAAAGACCACTTATAGAACTGTGTGAACATGCCACAGACTTCTGAAGATTTGCAGTGAGAATCTACTCACTCTATAGAAGATTTGCTCCTGGACTAGGAAGCAGACATACCACCAGCCGTGTGGAAAACACATCTGGTACTCCATTCACATATCAACACAGAGTTACCACAAGAGAACATGAAGCTGATCCACAACTTGACAAATTGAGATAAAAGCAAAGATCCAAACAAGGGTGAGACCAGATATTCATACCAAGAAACACCACCCATGACCTAACTCCAGACGTCTAGGTCCCATGGCAAAAACATAATCAAGACAATAAATCTCCTCCAGAAATCCACTTATCTGATGCACAAGACAATGATTTCAAAGTAACAATTATAAATATGTTCAAGGAACTCAAAGAAGATGTGAATAAACTCTAGACTGGAAACTAAGAAAACACAAATATCTGGATAAATAAACAGTTGAAGATATGAAAATATAATTTAATAAAGAAATAGAATTTCTAAAGAAAAACCTAACTGAAATAAAACAAAATGAGAAACTCATTCAGCAAAATAAAAACTCACCAACAGAAGGGATCAAAAACAGAACAGAAAAATCATCACGTCTTGAAAGAAAGGTAGAGGAATTGGATCACCAAGTCAAGTTTCTTTAAAAAAAAAAAACAGGAATGGAATGTGCAGAAGTCCACCAAGGGGATATTGTAATCCTGAACCTATGTGCGCCAAACACAGGGGCACAAAATTTTATAAAAGAAATATATATATATGTGAGTTATATATAAATCACAGATTGAGTCCAACACAGTGATCGTGGGTCACCAATAAACAGGTCATCCAGACAAAAACTAAATAGAGAGATCCTGATGTTAAATGACATCATAAGGGGCTGGAGAGATTGCTCAGTGGTTAGAGCACTGACTGCTCTTGTAGAGGACCAGGGTTCAATTCCCAGCACCCACATGGTAGCTAACAACTGTCTGTAATTCCAGTTCCAGAAGACTTGATGCCCTCTTCTGACCTCCATGGGCATTGCATAACATGGGTACTCTTAGTTACATGCAAGTAATACACCCAAACACATTAAATAAAAATAAAAAAATAAATGACATCATAAATCAAATGAACCTAATAGACATTAACAGAGCATTCTACTCAAACACTAATGAATACACTTTCTTCTCAGCAGCCTATGGAACTTTCTCCAAAATCAACTACATATTAGAACACAATGCAGACACAAAAAATTTAAGAAGATTGAAATAACATCCTGTTTTCTGTGTGACCACAAAGGAGTAAAGGTGGATATTAATTGAAACTGGAAGAAGTGCACAGACTCACAAATACTAAAACACACACAACTGAATGAAAATTGGGTCAAGAGAGAAGTCAAGAAGGAAATTTTTAAATTCCTAAAATTGAATGAAAATGAAACTACAACATACCAAAATCTATGAGACCCAATGAAAGCAGTACTAGCAGCAAAGTTCATAGTACTAAGTGTCTATGTCAAAACACTGGAGCAATTTCATATTAATGCTTAATGATACACCTGAAAGACGGAAAAACAAGAAGCAACTACACCCAAAAAGGATAGATGGCATGAGATCATCAAACCCAGGGCTGAATAGACTAGAAAAACAAGTGATATATGCACACACACACATCCCTCATTTTTGAATCTTAGCTCCAAACCTTTGATATCAGTAGATATCCTGGTGTAACAATAGGAACCAGGAAAATGGAAAGGAACCACGGAGGTAAAGGGAGAGAAAGATCTCAAGAGAGGGGGATAGAAGGAGACAGGTGTTACCAAGGGAGAAAGGGAGGTACATTAAATGGGGAGAGATTAGGGAGGTTTATACAGGGGAGTGAAAGGTGAGATTAAAGAGCACTTAGATGCTATGAAAAAACAGAGGGAAACATATTAGTTCAAAGGCCTACTGTGTGTGTGTGTGTGTGTGTGTGTGTGTGTGTGTGTGTGTGTACTGGGATGTGTATGTATAGCTGAAGGATATAAAACAGAAAACATAGTGCCAGGTAGGTGAAACCTCCCTTCAAATTGTTGGTCAGGGTAGTCCAAGAGGCTCCAAAAATTACACGGGTGTGACCCCATGTTCCTCTGACCCTGTGATGACGAGCCATGGACCCGCCTCCTTCCCATGCTCTGCGAAGGAGTCGCTCCCCTTTTCCCTTCCAGCCAATCGGTTGGCCATAGCCACTTGCAGGGGAGGGGATAAGGGTATGAAAGCTGGGAAAACCACAAGGCCAGTCTCTTGCCATTTTGTGAGGCTGTCCAGAACCACAGGATTTATGTTTGCGTGTGGACTTTCGAACACAACCGTGAATGTGAATGGGGGGGGGGGCTCTTCTGTAAGTAAACCCGCACCCCAAGCTCAGTTAGCAAGTCCAATAAACTCATTAAGATTCTTCAACCAGGGTTTGGAGAGTTCTTTTCTCGGGTTGTTGCAAGGACTTTGGGAAGAGGGGATTAGATGTCATGTACGCCTCCCAGCAGTGAATTTGACTAACAACAGGCTATTGCCAAAGACTTTAATTACTTCCAAAATTTGAAGGTAAGACCCTATTGCTGAAGAACCATACTGTGGACACAGGGCTTGGAGCAATAGATCTGGAGCTGACCTGGAAGCCTCCTCCCTGAAGGCTAGCTCTCATGGTATCAGAGAATATGATGTAAGCTTCCAAAGGAAAAAAACAATCAATGGTCTCACCCAGATGTAAATCCTAATAAACGACAATGACTGGCCCAGTAAACTATTGCTATTGGCTCAGTAGTGGATATGAGTGCAGGAATGAGCACTTTTATCTTGGGGGCAATCAACAGTTGTGTAATTGGAATTAAGGCCTGCTCAATGAGAAGGAATTTATCGTGCGGTATGCATATCCAAGTACACATAGCTGGAGAGGTCATAGATCCTAGAGAAAAACCTACTTCTGCCACATCCCTAGACCAATGTAATGTCTTACTGTATTCTAAATGTGCATCCTCATATTGACAGACAAGTGTACCTCTCACCACTCATCAAGGAGCTTCTTTTTGCAACAGGTAGAAGCTATCACAAAGTTCCACAACTGGTCACACAGAGAATAATTAATTGTCTGTGAGATGCTTAGCCCTGACACATTTACTTTCAGTGCAACTTCTACACATAAGATGAATGCATCTGTCAACTCTCACCAAAGAGGTTTCCTTATGCATCAGATAGTGATTAACACAGAAACCCACAACTGGGTAGTGTGCAGAGAACAAGAGGCTCAGAGTGCTCATTCCTGACTAGGACATACTAAATTCCTGCCTCCCAGGGCTCAGGAACCATTGTGGAAGAAGAGGGTGGAAAGATTCCGAGAGCCGGAGGTGGTGGATGACCACAAGGAAGAAGAGTTTTCCACATATGAACTCATAGCATGACAGCATGTACAAGTCCCATGCAAGCTCAAACCAGAAAAAAATCCCAACATAGACGTGGAGAAGGAGGTAAGAAATCCCAACCCAACCTAAGGAACTTTTGGCAACTGATAGCTGCTGGGAGAGGAAGAGACAGTCTCTTCAGGGATGGAACACTTGGTAGGCTGACCAGGCTCCAGTGGATGTACCTACGCTGAGGGACATGTCGGAACACAATCAGACTCTAGGCTGTATTGTATATATAGTGGAGTTCTTGAACTGGACAGGGGCAGTGGGGAGAGGTGTGCATGGGGAAGGAGATCTAAATACCATCAAATTATATTATACAGAAATAGCAAAAATTCAAAAAAAAATTTTAAAAATCAGGACTGAAATAAAATTGAAACAAAAAAATCATACAAAGCATCAATGAACCAAAGAGTTGGTTCTTTGAAAAGATAACAAGATTGATAAACCTTTAACCAGACTAACCAAAAGAGACAGAGGATGCAAATTAATAAAATCAGAGATGAAAAGGGAAACATTATAATACATATTGAGGAAATACAGAGAATCTTAAGGACGTACTTTAAAAACCTATATTACAGGCTGGAGAGATGGCTCAGTTATTAAGAGCACTGGCTGCTCTTACAGAGGACCTAGGTTTGATTCCCAGAACCCACCTGGCAACTAACAACCATCCATCTGTGACTCCAGTTCCAGGAAATCTGACACCCTCTTCTGACCTCCACAGATATTGCATGACATGGGTGCACTTACATGCATGTAGGCAAAACACTCATGCATGTAAAATAATAAATAAAATGTTTTTAATAAACCTGCATTCCACTAAACTAGAAAATCTAAGAGAAAGTGATGAATTTCTAAATATGTATGACCTACCAGATTTAAACCTAGATGACATAAATAATCTAAATAGATTCATAGAAACCCATGAGATAGAAGCAGTAACTAAAAACCTCCCAAGCTAAAAAACCCCAGGATCAGATAGATACAGTATTCTGTATCAGTATATACAGAATTTTATCGGACTTTAAAAAGAAGAATTAATACGAATACTTCTCAAGTTATTCCATAAAATAGAAAAGGAAAGAACACTTACAAATTCTTTTCCTGAAGCCAGTATTAACTTGATGCAAAAACCAGGTAAAGATCCAATTTTTAAAAAAATTAAAGCTTAATCTCTCTGATAAACATAGACACAAAGGGACTGTAAAGATAGCTCAGTGGTTAAGAGCACTTGCGGTTCTTGTAAAGGACCCACCCAGGTTCAGTTTCCAGCACCCACATAGAAGCTAACAACCACCTATGAGTCCAGTTCCAGGGTATCGGATGCCCTCTTCTGGCATCTGCAGGCATTGCATGCACATGGTGTACTTATACTGACATACCAGCAAAACACTCATAAAATAGAAATAAATAAAACAAAAAAATTAAAAACATAGACATAAATTTTCTCAATAGAATACTTACAAACAGAAGTCAAGATCATATCAAAAAGATTGCCTATCCTGATCATGTCAGCTTCATGCCAGAGATGAAGAGATGGTTCGACATATGTAAATCAATGAAAATAATCCTCCAAATCAAAAGACTAAGACAGAAACCACATCGTTATCTCATTAGATGCAGAATAAGCCTTTGACAAACTCCAACATCCATTCATGATAAAAGTCATGAAGAATCCAGTGATACAGGGGACCTATCTTGAGCCGGGCATGGTGGTGCACGCCTTTAGCCCCAGTACTCAGGAGGCAGAGGCAAGCAGATCTCTGTGAGTTCAAGGCCAGTCTGGTCTACATAGTGATTTCCAGACCAGCTAGGGCTACAGGCAGACCCTGCCTCAAAAATACCAAAAAGAAAAAAAAAAGACTTCCATAATATCTGAGTTGAGAGAAGAAAGAAGAAATGGATGATGTAAGGGGCAAAGAAAACTCTATCCCACCAGGTAGCCACTTTAAGCACAAAGTTTGTCTCAGCCCCCAGAGCATGCATAAGCATGGTTTCCACCTAATGTTATCTGGATGAAGAAATGAATAGGTCCAAACTCCACAGAGAAATATTACTGTATTGAACTGCCAGTGATTACAGACATTCATGATCATCTCTCTGAGTCTATTGCTTATTGGCATTAAGTGTTCACTAGGCTTGGCCATGTGCTTTGTTTTGGCCAATAAGAAATCAGCAAACCTGACCTCAGGAGTGGCTTAAAATGCGTGCTCACACACACACACACACACACACACACACACACACACACACACATTAACTACCACTATACCACTAATATGAGAACAAACTTGAGCTAGTCTGCTGGAAGGATGTGAAAAGCACATGGAAGAGAGATGACTGCTCTCTGCCAAGGTCATCCTAGGCCCACAACCACCAGCCAATTCACCAGCTGACCACAAAGCTGCATGGCATGGCCCAATAATGATCAACAGAACAACCCAGATGACCCTTTACCTCACAAGACATGGTAAGTGGCTGGGGGTTGCTTTAGCTTCTGAGATATGGTAAGTAGCTAGCTGGTGGTTGGATGGGGTTGGGTTGGGTTGAGTTGGATTGGATTTGAGGACAAGGTCTCATGTAACCCAGGCTAGCCTCAAACTCATTATGTAGCCAAGGATGACCTTGAACTCCTGATCCACCTCCTTCTACCTCCCAAGTGCTGGGATTACAGGTAAATTGTGATCATCACTGTGCCCAGCCAAGTGGCTATTATTTTTAATGACAAAGTTTGAGATATCAGGAGGAAACAAAAATGGTACATTTCCAAACCCCAAACTCCCATGTGGCTATAGCAGTAAACTGATTGTACCACTTTGCGGGTAGAGCATCATTCACAATGTGCCCATGCTGTGCAGTGCAGAGCCCAGCCCATAAAGCCTTGTGTAGCTCCTGGGGGAGAGCATGAAGTAAGCCAAATCCTCTCTCTCCTACTTGCCCTTCACCTTCAATTACACCTGGGAAAGACTGTGAAAGGCAGCCTGAGCTACCAATACTAACTGCATATTGCAAAAGGAACAATTTCACTTGACTGAACATTTCCAAGCACATTTCAGCTCCTGAGCATTTTAAACATAGAGAACAATATGAATAATGTATGTGTATGTATACATACATAGATATGCCTTTACACCTATTTGACTTTCAATGAATCATTGCAAGAAACATTTTGAATGCTAAAATAGTATGAATTTCCTCACTGCCATTTGGCTTTCTAGGCACCAACGCCATTGATCACTACCCTTAACATCAGGCAGTTCATTGTTTTTCAAATTTACAACATTTTTCAGTCTGTTGTTTTTAAACTGTCACCCTTGGTGGGCAGCTGGCACAACTCATTGCTACGCTATGCTACCACAGAGCTCATCACCCTAGGAGTGATGGGGTAGCAACATTTTCCATTGACTGAACTCGGGCATAATAAATACTCTCCGTGTGCCTACTCTAGTGACATCATTAGCTTTGTCCTCCGCCCTTAGCTCAAATAGGAGTAATTAAGATTGTGACTGTCCATCCCCAACACCTATGAGGGAAATTGACAATAGGACAGTCATTCTGTCTAACCTCTCACTGGAATGAACTCTCTCAGACAGCCCAATAGTTTTATGCCACTGCTACAAAAATGCCCCTAACATTGCAGCATCTCTGGTCTCTTGAGAGACTCTCCTATATCTGATTCTCAATGTAAAGTGGTCTTATTCGGATCTGCTGAATTGTCTGATTTATTTTGTGAAATACATGACTGATAGCCTCCATGCTCATCTCAGGAAATGATTTCTCCCAGGGATCTAAAAGTGACTGCATTAAGCTCAGTGAATATAGAAGTCAGGTCCTTCTCCTCTCCTCTGGTTGGGCTCTGAGTGTGACGGAGGGTGCACACACCTGGAAAGAGGAATTAGAAAACCAGGATCTGCTGATTTATCCCTAACCAGATGTGTGTCCTACACGCAGGTGACACACAACTGATCTGGTTTGTCCTCTACAAAATGGGGATTTAGATGATTTTCAACACTGAGTGCTAATTCTATTATTAACATATTGGCCTAATATTGCCTTTTTCTACAGTAGAACATATATGCTTATGTCAAAATCAAGGGAGTTTCCTTACACATACAAATTGCACAAAATTCCTGTGAGTATATTTTTAGGGAACTGGAATAGATTTAGAAAGATTGTAAAGTAATAAAGTGATTACTTGAGTCAGCAGACATTTAAATAAATAAATTCAGCAGACATTTATTGAGCACTTACTATGTATGAGGTCCTAGGCAAGGGGCTTGGTAAAATAGGAGGAAGGTGGTTACAGGACTGGTGTTCTTAATTATGTCTCTACAGAAAATGTGCACTGGAAAACTTCGTCTCAGTCTCAACCCAAAGTGCATGGCTAGTTTAGCAAACGTGCTTCATAGATCATCAAATTAGCCCAAGAAGAGGCCAAAAGATTTCACTAAAATGGTGTTAATACGGACCTTCTAGTTGATTCTAAATAGGTGCTGAAGTAATTTATATTCTGAGAACTCTTGAAGTTGTTAAACTGCCCAGCACAAAGTGCAGCATAGTAAATAAATCTTGATCTTCCTTGCCCGCCTTCCTTTCCTTCATCTCCTTTTCCTACGTCTGACTTTTCTTTGCTCCTCCTAGCTCAATGGTACTCAAAAGAATCTCTACTGTGGCAACAGAACCATCCAGTATTGCCTCTGTCCTCACGTTCAACAATCAGAAAGGGACACCAGCTTTTTTTTTGACACCAACCTCATTCCCAGTTCCCTGCACAGTACGTCCTCACGGCAAAAGAAAAAAAAAAAAAAAGAGCAAGAGTAAGTGAGGAAATCTGTTACTGCCAACATATTGCCTAGCAATCATCTTAAGAAACAGATAGATGCTTGATACTAATTAGGAGGCCCAGGCAGGTCCAGGGGAGAAAAGAATCCAGGTTCAGTGAGGGACCATGTCTCTGCGTAATGAAGCAGGACGTCCACAGAGGTACTTCCGCTCCCTGACAAACCTCTGCAAGCTAGATTCATTGTCAACAAATATTTACGTAAGAAAATTTCCTATGTTCTTTTGTTGCTGCAACTAATTAGTTCAGAATGCAATTCTAATCCCTGGTGCCCCTCCCCTACAGCAATCCTGTCTATTAGAATAAAGCCCCTGTTTCTTCAAATCTAATGAGGACTCATTACTAGTGGTATATAAGTCATTATAAACGATCATTTGCAATACAGAGTAAAGAAATAACTCAGCTGCCTTTAAAACTCAGTGTTTGGGCCACACTTATTTAATGAGCTATTTTCTTCTAAGGAAGGAAAAAACTGTAAACTTTATTCAGTAGACCAATTGTAATATTGCCATGTGTGTTTCTAACTATGCATAGTGAAAAAAAATGCTGTAAAGAGAAAGATGGCTCAGTGAGTGGTGACCTGAGTTCAACCCCCACGACCCACGTGGTAGAAGGAAAGAACCAACTCCCAAAATATGTGCTCTGACCTCCACACTTGCTCACACACAAAATAAGAAAGCAAATACAACAAAAAAATGTAATATTATAAAGATATGATGTTCTTAGATGTCAAGATTTTCACTGAAGGAAAAAGGACATGTATGATCTTTTAACCGAAGTAAAAAGCTTATTGATTTTGAATTGGAAATTTCAGAATAAGCCCATGGGCTTTTAAAACACCCATTTCCTTGCTCTGGACTGAAAACCCTTGGAAACAATACCAGACCTGCACATACAGAGCACTGGACAGACCAGGCTTGGATCCGAATATTCTGTGCTGCAGAGAAAAAAACGGGAACTCTTTGCAGATAAAGCTGATTTCATATCTGGGACAGGAAGTTCACAGGATGAGCTTGGAGCACTTTGTTGCTCCAAAAAGCATGGATGATATCAAAGTTTAATGAGACTCTTCAAAGGTCATAGAAACCAGCTTAAAGGGTTTAAAGGGGCTCCCACTGGCCAGCAAGGCAGCAATTTGAGCATCAAAAAGAATGATTAGAATTGTTTACAATACACAAAATCCACAGTGAAACTTTATTAAGGCAAAAGAAAAAAAAAACTTTAAGGAAAATGAATTTAGAATTCAGTTTACTTTTCTTTAAAAAAGAAATAATTCAGAACACCAAACAGCCCTAGCTGAGGGAGAAAACCTACAGACTCCAACTAATAGATGTAGTAGGAATTACAGTACTAAGAAATCAGTATTTTGCAACCTGCAGTGGAACAATTGTTCAGGCAGCCACCAAGAGTTGCTAAACCAATTAAGTGAAAAGATAATGCTATCTGGATGTCATTAGCAGGGAACCAAAATAACACTCACTTGCTGGGCATTGGGACAAAATGCAACTTGATACCAGAAAGATCAGATGTTTACTTTTAGAACCTACACACCTAGAAGATGCCTCCTGCTATGACATCATATGTGGTGCCCAACTCTGTTTATGCAGTATTCTGTAGGAAATAAAGTTGGATTGCAACTTTGTCAAGACTCTAGCTCCCACTTGCAGTTTACAGAAAAAAAAAAAATCAGTTCAGTGTCATCATCCAGAATGAGAGGTATTCCACATGACCAATCGTTAGTGTTGGCAGGGGGTGTGCTGTTACCGGCATCAGCCTGAGGAATTCCCTGAATCTTCTAGGGACCTTGACTCAAGTAAAACTGGGTTCTGGGATTTACCATAGAAAATAATTTCAGAATAAGCCAGAGTAAAGCAGAGCTGAAGTTTATTTTTAAAAACATTTTAAGTATGAATGTTAAGAGAAAGAGAAGCATTAAGGAAGAAAGCAAAACACACCTGACAGGATGGATGCTGGTGTCTCAAAGAAGTGTCACACTGTTCTCACAATGGTCATATCAAAGATTTTGGTGATTTTTTTTTTTTAAGGTGAGTTTTCTCTGTAGCCCCAGCTAGCTATGCAGCTATGCAGATCAGGAACTTGCTATGCAGATCAGGCTGGCCTTGATCTCAGAGATCTGCCTGCCTCTGCCTCCCAAATTTTGAAATTAAACACAGCTGGCTCTAGATTTTGGTGGTAAGAAATTTAAATGAGATCCTTAGATGGTTCCTGAGGTCACTGGGCAGGATTACAACTGGGTGAGTGTCTAGACGCACAGAAGCAAGAAGTAAGGACCTCTTCACTATAAAAAAAAAAAAAGTCCACAATCTTGTTTGAGAGTCCCAGAAAATAAATGGGGAAGGACTGAGGCCATACATGAAGGTCATATAGACTTAAGCCTTAAGCATGGTTCATTATTATTTTAACATAAAATATCTATATATAAAAAGAATTGTTCTAGTTTGCTTTTCAGTTGCTGTGATAAAACACTCTAACCAAAAGCAACTTAGGGGAGGAGAGTGTTTCGTCTTACATTTTCAGGTCATAGAACATCATCGAGGGAAGTCAGAGCAGGAACTCAAGACAGGAACCTGAAGGCAGGACTGCTTGCTATTCTACAACGCATTACCTCCAACCAGGAAATTCACTCATGGCCAGTTATTACAGAAACCCTGGAGGAATACTGCTTGCTGGTTCACTCTGGTTCACTCCCAGACTCATGCTCAGCTAGCTTTCTCTTTTTTAATATTTTATTGTTTTTATTTTACATGTATGAGCGTATTGCCTGCATGTGTCTAAGTGCACCGGTGTCGTTCAGTGCTCATCGAGGTCAGAAGAGGCCATCAGATTCACTGGAACTGGATTATGGACAGTTGTTAACTGCCATGTGGGACTCGAACCTGGGTCCTCTGCAAGAACAGCCAGTGTTCTTAACCACTGAGCCATCTCTTCAGCCCCTAGCTTTCTCTATTTTAAAATATTCTTATTGATTTGAGAATTTCCTACAATGTCTTTGTTCATGTTCTCCCCTCTCCGCTTCCACCTTATTATACCTCCCTCCCCCTCCTGACTCCATGTCCTCTATTATTTTTCTTTTTAAGGCCTATTGAGTCTAATTTGTGTTTCCAAACTGCTGATGAGTATGGATCTTTCCCTTGGCATATGGTCAGCCTACAAGGAGACACAATAGTAAGGAAAACTGACTCTCCCTCTCCCAGCATCTATCAGTTGCCAAATAACCTCAGCTAGAGCTGGGGCTTCTTGCCAACCACCCTCATCCATGCTGGGGTTTGTCTAGCTTATGTTTACATAGGTCTTGTGCATGCTGCTACAAGTGTGGTGGGTTCATGTGTGCAACTACCCTGTGATGTCCAAATAACACAGTTTTCCCGTATTCATCTACCACCCCTGGCTCTTACAATCTTTCTACCCTCTCTTCCACAATGATCCCTGAGCCTTTTGATGAGAGGGTGTGATATAGGTGTCCCATTTAGGGCTAAGCACTCCACAATCTCTTATTCTCTGCACACTGACCAGTTATGTGTCTCTGTGATAATTGCCATCTACTATAAGAAAAACCTTGTCTGGTGAGAGTTGAGAGATGTACTAATCTATAACAATAAGTCATTAGAGTCAGTTTCATACTAGTCCCACTAAGTAGAATAGCAGCAGGTTCTCCCCTATGATCTATAACTGTCTTTCTACAGGTTCTTGGCCCTGATAACAGTGCCAGGTCTAATAGACAAGATCTTGTGAAGTAGGCCTTAAATCAAATCAGGAGGTGGTTGGGAACTCCTCTGACACTCATGCCACTATTGCAACAGTGGATATATTTTGGCAGGCCAGTTGCTATTATAGCTCTCAGAGTTCACAGATGGATAAGGTTGATGACTACCTTTCTCTGCCAATAACATGCATAGCACCTTCTAGTATTAAGAAAGATACCAGTAGAGAAAAAGTTTCATAGAATCAGCTTGATTTCTCCTTATTCACTCAAGACTCAGACAGTATATTCTTGTTTATTCTGGGGTATGCAGGGTCTTACTATCAAGTTCTGGAAGTAACCAAGAGCTATGGCAATAACCAGTATTGTTTTAGGGCCATGGGAACTCTGTGGTCAAAAACTCAAAAAAAAAGGGAGTCCATTCCTGGCATTGGGTTTTTCATTTGCTAGCCTATGATACCTGTTAGGGCCACTGAACCCCTGCTATAAGGTAACTACATTTAAGCTCTTTTTATATGGTATATGTATATATTGAAAGAAGCTTCTATTGCAGATTTCCATATGACTTTTTCAAAAGGTCTTAAGTGTTAGTTACCCATTCTCTTACTCCGTCTTCTGCCCACCCCGTTAGACTTATCCTATCCCATTATACCCCTTTCCCCGTTTATATCACTGTAGTCTATCTCCCCTCCCATGAACCCCCTACCATGGATGCTTACTAGCTTCCTGACCTCTAAGGATTTTCCAACTGAAACACCCCTATTCTAAAGAATCAAAGCTAGCATCCACTTATGAGAAAGAAAATGGGACATTTGTCTTTCTGGATCCAGGTTACCTCAGTCAGGATGATTGCTTCCAGTTCTACCCATTTACTTTCAAATTTTATAATTTCACTTTTCTTAACAGCTAATTAATATTCTGTTGTGTAAACGTACCATATTCTCATTATCCATTCATCAAGATGGACATTAAGTTTTTTCCATGTCCTGGCTTTTGTGAACAGAACAGCAATGAACACAGATGAGCAGATATCTCTGTAGTAGGATACAGAGTCCTATATATAGCCTGAGTGGTATGGCCCACCTGATCTTGTGGGAGATCTATTTTTATCTCTTTGAGGAATCTCCACAGTGATTTCCATAGTTGCTGCACCAATTTGCACTCCCACCAGCAGTGAATACGTGTCCACCTTTCCCACATCTTGCCAGCATTTGTCATTGCTTGCTGCTATTGCTTGTTTTTGTTTTGATCATAGCCATTCTGACTGGGGTAAGATGAAATCTCAAAGCAGCTTTAATTTCGATTTTCCTGATGGCTTAATGATGCTTCATATTTAAAAATAATAATAATTCTCAGCCATTTGTGTTTTATCATTTAAGAGCTCTATTATTTCTTTGACTCAATTTTTAACTGAGTTGTTTTGGGATTTCTTCTGTTTAGTTTTTTTAGTTCTTTGCATATTCTAGATACCAACCCTCTGTCAGCTATATTCACCTAGATTTTTTATAAAACCCAAGTCCACCTGTCTAAGAATGGTGCTGCCCACAATGTGCTGAGCCAGCCTACATCGGTTAGCAATCAGGACAAAGCCCCACAGTCCGATCTGATGAAGGGAATTCCTCAGTTGAGGTTTCCTCTTCCCAAGTGACTCTAGGTTGTATCAAGTTGATAATAAAAGCAAATCAGTACAGGAATATTATCTCTATATCAGCAACCTTTACATCAAATGGTGTTAATTGTATTGGAATTTTAATTCTCAGCTGGTAAGAGGCTTCACCAAGACTCTGGAGTAAGGGGCTCTTTTTCCTACCCCTGAAAACTGCCCTCTGACATCCCACTACCACTCTGTGACACATGCATCCCCTCCACACACACAAACTAAATAAATAAATTTTGTAAAAGTTAAAAAGTGTTCTTAAAATATGATGACAAGCCCTTTGCCTCCTTAGACTACCTCAGGGTGATTACAATTATTGAGGGCATCAGAAACTGACTGTTAGCTTTTCAAAATGATTATACAAATGTCTAAAGTCATAATTCCAAAATAAATATTTTTGTTATTTCCTGTTGTTGATTTTCCTAAATTAGGTATTAAATTTCTTCTGAAATGCTCTTTCTTCTAAGGTTCAGATCAGCTTCCTCTTGTTCTAGTCTACTCATCAGTCACTTAACAAATAACTATTGGTTCCAACAAGTATGCAAGTAATAAGGCCAAGTTCTTGATTCTCTATGAACTGATATGTATATGACCCAGACAAGTAAATGGGAAACTGTGACACACAGAGAAGCACACTGTAGTAGAGGAACAGAGGGTGTCACAGGTGCAAAGAAGCAGAGGAAGCAGAAAAAAAAATGCCATGTATCTAGAATCTCAGGTGCTTAATTTTGTGTGTCAATTAAACTGGGTATGGGGTGCCCAAGTATTTAACCAAACATTATTTAGAGTCTGTCTGGATGAGATTAACAGCTGAACTGATAGGACTAAGTAAAGCAGATTGTGCTCCCTACTGGGAGTAAGGATCATCCAGTCAAAGATCTGAATAGGGCAAAAAGCTGATTAAAAGTAAATCTTGCCTGCTAGACCACTTGAACTAGAACAGGGATCTTCTGCCCTCTCTTTGAAGAGGGACTACTTTTACCATCCATCTCTTGATCCTCTGAATGGAACTACAGCACAGGCTGTCCTAGGTCTCCATGTTGCCAACTGCAGATCTTGAGAAGTCTCAGTCTCCACAATCATGTTTAATCAATTCTTTATTTTATATACCAAACATTTATCCTAGAGGAATTGGAAATCCATGGGACTATTTTAAGCATGACCTTGATGAGATCACATGTTGCCTTTTGAATGAAGAGTACATCAATGGGGATCAGTCAAGAGTCAGGGAGATGGGTCAAGAGGTTGTTGCAATGTCCCAGGCAGTAGGTTCTCCCTAGAACATTCTCAACACAACACTTTGTAGATTGTTTATGGCTATTAGCCTTTCTGTCTTGAGGTATACACATATTATACACATGTTTTCTCTTTCCTCCTAGAACACACTCCTTGAAGGTGGGAACCAGGTCTCATCTTTCATTTAGAACTTCTTGTGTTCAAGACACTGTCTAGATGTCTAATTCTCACAATAATCATACACAACAGCTATCATCCCATTACTGAAATTCAGTATCAAGCATTTCCATGGCTCACACAGCCAGTGAAGGGTGGAGCCTGGACTCCCACAGAAGACTGTCCTGATCCATGTCATGATCTTTCCCTAGACAATGATGTGCACAGCCTCATAGGTGATCAATATGTGTGCACACAGTGTGCACAGTAGAGTTGCTAGTTCAGTCATTAGTCAATAGAACTTATAATGTGTGCTTGCCTCCAGAAAGGTAGAAAATGTTCCTTAGATTTAAGACTTTCTTTTTTAACTTTTAGAGTGTTTCACAGCAGGGGGGTTTTGATTCTCACAGAAATCATGAAGGTGATTTTTGGCATGCGCTATCAAAGGGTGTAAGTGATGGGAAGAAGAGGAGAATGAAGGCCAAACAAGAGCATCGGCAGAAGGACCTTATGTAGTTTGAGAGGAGACATTAAAGGCCGGCATCGCTCCACACTTAATCTATATTGTGACTGAGCTGCAACCCCAGTGGTTTTGAGAACTAAGAATCAGCAGAATTTTGCAGCTTTAATAGAATGCATAAGCAACTGGAAGCTTCAGGAGGCTTCACTTCATTACTTCAGCAGTCGTAGCCTGACCTTGTGGCTATCCCTTGTAAAAAAAAAAAAAAACACATGTTTTTTCATGTAAGTGAAATTAACATTTTTTCCCTCCATGTCATGAGCTCATGGTAGGTGAATGCTTTAATAGTTTGTAAGTAGTTCATCAATGTCACATTTCTATAATGGTGTTATGGAACAAAACTAATTGTCATTTGTATTGAAGGCAATTCTGTTCACAGCAAGGTAAATTGAATTTCTAAACTGTGATTTCCATTGTGTTACCTCTGTGTATCATGAAAGTTATCCTGATGTGCACAGCGGTTAGGCTACTTATGAATACAGTGGGGTCTGGCTTTGTGCTGAATTCATCATCTCTCCCTTCCTAAGGGAAAATGAAATATAATTATAGCCTGCCATCTAACGGAAAGGGTTAATGAGGACACACTGCTTTAAATATTAGTGCCAATATTCAAAGTCCAGAAGAAAATAATCCACTACCCAAGAAGATTAGGCATCACTGAATTATCCAATTTGTCACAGTGGAGTTCTGCATGTATGAGCCTTTGTATAAAATGCTTTTCAGATATACATACATACATAGCTTTATATCTGTCTGTACATATATATAACACCATTTCAAAAGATAAACCACTATCCATAAAAGCAATCCTAACCTAAAATTCATACATTTCAATTCTGCTAATCATAACTTTTAATAAATTAGTATCTTCGGTGGCATTTTTATAATTGGTGAAGAAAAGATTTGTTAAGTGACTCAGTGGAGTAAAGCTGGATTATGTGTAGCACCACAATCAAAAGGCTAATTCAGAAAAAAAAATTAACTGAAGTCTATATACCTTACAAGCAACAAATCTAGAGCCAGAGCCAGTTCATCTAAGTCTGAATCTTATCCCTCTGCTGTTGTGATCTTGGACAAATCATTTAAATGAACTGTTCTTCAGTTTTCTTATCTGTAAAATGAGAATAGATTAGTATATAGATCATATCAGATTTTCATGAGGGTTATATTAACAATGCTCTTAGAAATAGATTTCCTCAGAAGCCCTTGCAGGCAGCATTGTATTGCCTTAAACAGATTACAAGAATTTTGAAAGAAAAAAATAAGAATTCCTTAAAAAGAAAGCCTGAAAACTAGAGAGCTCTTTTTCCCAGACATTTTATACTGGTGGTTTTTGGTTTTTTGTTTTTTGTTTTTTTGTTTTTTTGTTTGTTTGTTTTTTTGTTTTTTTCCTGTAAGGTAAAAGCAAGCTGGCCAGATATACCTGCACCAGTCAAATCCTTCCAGAAACGGTTTTCTGGTCCTACAGCGAATGGTTCCTTTCTCCAAGGAAGAGCGTGATATTTTTCCCTGCTCGCCCACGTGGGTACAGGACATGCAGGGAGACAGGTGTTTGATGTCGCTGCACCATCGATTCGTGGCAGACAGCAAAGACGAGGAACCCGAAGTCATCTTCATCCGGGACTCCATGGTCCAGCTAATGCACCAGTGTGGGATCTGGAGGGAGCTCTTCTCTCCTCTGCATGCACTTAACTGTGGCATTTATTCTGGCGAATGGAGAATGGAGAGCTGGAGCACATCCGGTTCAAGACTATGGTGGGTACCAACAACCACAGCCACACAGCAGAACAGGTGACCTCAAAGCCATTGTACAACTGGTGAACAAATTGCAGTCCCGGGCCCAGGTAGTGGTGCTGGGCCTACTTCCAAGGGCCTAGCACCTTAACCCACTTCAAGAGAACCAACAGGTAAACCAGCAGCACTCATTGGCCATCCACAGGCCCATTTCTTGGAGGTAGATTCTGGCTTCATGCACTCTGATGACACCATAAACAACCATGACAGCCAGGATAACCTGCATCTGAGCTGCCTGGGATACACACCAGACAGAAGAGCCTGACTCGTCTCCATTTTTAAAGCCATAGGAGACCTGCCCTAAGCATCTTGCCTTCCTATGATATTAAATTCTCCTTCATCCAAAAATAAACTAGAAACATGACTACCCTATGATTCAGCAATTCTACCACTGGGAATATATCTAAAGGAGGTAAAACCATTCTACCAAGAAGATATTTGACAGTATTACTTGCAGTAACCAGAATATGAAATCAACCCAGATGCTGTGCATAGATAAGGAAAACGTGTTGGGTGGGAAGGTGGCTCAGTTGGTAGAATGCTTATGCAGATTGCATGAATCTCTGGGTTTCATCCCCAGCACTGCATAAATTGGAGGTGGTGGCACTCCTGTACTCAGTAGGTTTAGGCAGTAGGATCAGAGACTCAAGGTCATTCTCAGAATTTGAGGCCAGCCTGGGATATAAGAAATTGTGTCTTGGGGAAAATGGGTGAGGGGCTATATTTACGAAATGGAATGCACTTCAATCATTAAAAAAACAAAAAGAATGAAGTTCTATCACTTGCAGCATCATGGATGGAACTGGAAGTCACTATGTTCAGTGAAATAAGCCAGATGCCAAGACAAGCACCACATGTTTGCATTTATTTGTGGAAACTAATAAGTGGATCTTACAGAAGAATGATGTGGACTGTGGTCATTAGAGAACGGGAAGAACCAGGGCAGTGGGAAAAGGAGAAAGGTCAATACAGGCACCTGCTTAGAGGTGGGATCAAGACACCTGCTTAGAGGTGGGATCACGGCACCTGCTTAGAGGTGGGATGGGGCACCTGCTTAGAGACTATAAAGTCCCACCTCCTTAGAGGTGGGATCAGGGTACCTGCTTAGAGGTGGGATTGGAGCACCTGCTTAGAGGTGGGATCCGGGCACCTGCTTAGAGGTGGGATCGGGGCACCTGCTTAGAGGTGGAATCGGGACACCGGCCTAGACCTGGGATCATTTCTGGTTCTTCTCCAACACAGCAAGGTGTTAGTTAAA
Source organism: Nannospalax galili (assembly GCF_000622305.1). Lineage (NCBI taxonomy): Eukaryota > Metazoa > Chordata > Mammalia > Rodentia > Spalacidae > Nannospalax > Nannospalax galili. The sequence continues at coordinate 192,527 of NW_008347316.1, forward strand.
ACAATTGATATTTTTCAAAATGACTACAAAAGAATCTGAATTCCAAGCCCGTAAAAATGATTCATAGCTGAAAAACTGGAAGTACTTAATAAGCATTATACTAATGCTTATTTGCTTATTACACGTTGCATTCATTGACTGGGTTGCCACAATGTACTCCCATCAACATGCATAAACGGTACACCTCAGTAAGAAAAATGATACTGATTGTGTGGTTCCATTTACATACAATTCAAAACCTAGCAAGCTAAACACTGTACTGTTTGGGGGCTTGCAGGTATGCGGTGAAGTATAAAAAGAAGGAAGGAATGATAGCACAAACTTCAGGGTTGTGATTACTCTGAATGTGAGAAATGGGTGGACTCCAGAGGTAATGAAGAGACTATAAAGTCTTCATCCAGATCATGAATTCCTAGTTATTTATTGTATTGTCATTCTTTGGAGTTTAAATGTGTTGTATTTATACTTTTTTATATCATTGTAATATTTAACAAAAAATTATCTTTTGAAGAAGAAATGAAGGGATGAAGAGATGACTCAATAGTTAAAAGTGCTTACTGCTCTTACAGAAGCTCCAAGTTTGGTTCCCAGCACCCACATGGGCAATTCACAACCACCTGTAATTCCAGCTCCAGGGAATCTGACACCCTCTTCTGGCCTCAGTGGGCACCTGAACACAACTGCACATATCCACACGTAAGACGTGTAAGTAAATACACATAATGAAAATAATCTTGAGAGGGAGTGGAGGACATGGGAGGAGTTGCTTGGGGACTGGGGGGATGGAAATAATGCAAAGATAAGGCTCATGTATGCAATCTCAAAAAATGAAAAACTTAAAAATTTTTTAAAAGAAAAAAAGTCTTTTCTGAAAAAAGTGACAGAAAAATATTAAAATAATGCAAAGATAAGGCTCATGTATGCAATCTCAAAAAATGAAAAAATTAAAAATTTTTTAAAAGAAAAAAGTCTTTTCTGAAAAAAGTGACAGAAAAATATTTATCACATGTATAAAAAGGAAAAAAAGGAATTAAGAGCATGAAATAAAATAATCTTCTACCAATTACTAAGAAAGAGGGGACACAACACAATAGAAAATGAGCAGTATAATGACACAGCTCACGCAGAAACACAAGTATCATGTAGATCACAGCATTCCATGTCACCAATCATGGCAGTGCAAAGGAAACTGGCTTGTATTCCACTCATCAGACTAGAAGTGTGTTTTAAAATAAAATACTATCTGGATTATCAAGGACATGAAGAACTTTCTAGAAAGTCTTGTATGGGGCAATTTGATATGATCTATCAAAAATTTAAATGTACTTTTCATCCAGAATTCCCATGTATAAGCATCTGTCTGAAAAAAATGCACAACATTTGGATTAAGTTTCAAATCAAGCACTCATTATAGTATTACTTGTAATAGTTGAAAACTGGAAACGGATTTTCCACCTTAGACCCGTGGCCTTGTGATCTCACCAGAGAATCAAAATTCTATTGAAAAGCGGGAAGTTGAGGGTATGGTGAAAGCCAGAACAGACGAGAAGTTTCCTTTTTTATTTTGTGTATAAATTATTTTTTGCTTGCATGTCTGTAAGTGCACTCATTCATGCAGTACCTGTGGAGGCCAGAAGAGGGTATCACATCCCCTGGAACTAGAGTACCAGATACTTGGTAGCTCCCATGCCGGTGCTGAGAACCAAGCAGGGATCCTCTACAAGAGCAGCCAGTGTTCTCAACCGCTGAACCGTCTCCCCAGCCCCACAAAATGTTTTCTTGATGACAACTATTGCTTTTTTTCCATCACACGATAAGATTTCCCAGGCCTTTCTGCCAACTTCTTATGTTTCATGGACTAGACCATGTCACTGGTCTTGCCTTGCATCTCTTGACATGTTTAGAAATAAATTCACTTCACAGAGGAGGGTGGCTGCCTGAGGTTGGGGAACCTGCCTTTGCAGAGACAAGGGATGTCTACCTTCTGCCTGCAAACACCAATGGGTTGTTGGGAAATACCATCGGTAGGTAGGTGTGCTTTCTACATATATAAAATAAGGCAGACCTATATGTAGCAATGTGAAAAAACAATGATCTATCATTCAGAATAATAAACTACAAAGCAACACATGGCATATTCTTATTGTATTAAAAAGTAAGAACAAGTTTGTGTGGGTGCATATGGATGTAAGTAAACACATCGAGAAGAGTCAGGAAACCCAGCAAACCTAACACTGGAAAGAAAGGAACAAGGAGCACATGGTTTGCAAGAACTCACTGGTTACTCTGTGTGCACCTGCATTATTTGAATTTTTAAAACTTCTAATTCATGAATTAAGCTTTAAAAATGTAAAAGCTTCACAAATGAATGAAAGAACTAAAAGAACCTGATCTGTATCTCTCTCTCTCTCTCTCTCTCTCTCTCTCTCTCTCTCTCTCTCTCTCTCTCTCTCTTTCAAAACTCAAAGGGTAAACAAGTTTTCTGTATGACCAAATCCAATTCTGACTCCAAGGAAGAAAACAAAAATCCCCATAACAAAATGCTGTGCTTGCCCACTGCCACATCGCCATGTCTTTAAAACAGAAATCCTGGTAAAGTCCTTTCTCTTCTGTTTATTTCCAAGTTCCTAAGAGTTTTGTTCACTACCCACCAATTTCATACACACCCACCTTTCCTGACTAATCAACTTGGAGAGCAGTCAACTTGTTATTTGAATTCTGGGCTTTCACCCCTGCTATCACATACTGGAAACCTAGCCACTTTGTTGAAATTTAATCTACCATAAGTGGAGTCATTCAGCACCTCAGAGGTCACGTGAATAAAGTCAAAAGCATTACAAACTCCAAAGGCCAAAGGTCCTTAAAAATAGGTCATATCATAAGTTTAAAATAGTATTTCTATAGTCTAAGCACTGTTTTTAGTATAAGAAGATTTATGAATGAAATGGGAAAGAGTACGCCACTTGTTTCTTTCGTAGAAGTCTCTGTGATAACACTTATGGAAACTATAAAATAATTATAAACCTGAGTCTTCAAAATACTTTTCATTTCAATTCCGTATCAAGAAGTATTGGGGGAGAAAGGGGACTGAGGGAATGATGCCTGCCACACAAGCATGAGACCTGAGTTTGGATCTCTAATGCACATGTAAAAAGACAGATGCGGTCTTGCACACATCCTCTAGCCCTGGGGACAAGGGGCAACAAGAAGACCCCCAGAGCTCACTGGCCAGCCAGTCTAGCCAAACAGTGAACACCGGGCTCAGTAAGAGAACTTGTATCAAGAGATAAGGTGGGTAACAACAGTAGAAGACATTCCAGATGTAGTTCTGGTCTACACACACACACACACACACACACATACACACATACACGCACACACGCACGCACGCACACACACACACACACACACACACACACATACACACATACACGCACACACGCACACACACGCACACACACATACACACACTGGCTGGGCTCTAGTTCCAAAAAGAGGAATAGATTGCACCTTCCTTCTCTCCAAAAAGCTTATAATTTGATGAGAAATACAGGAGACCAAATAGATGAATAGAATAAAATGGGGAAAGGACTTTAACAGAGAAGTCCGAGAAAGCTGTGTTTTCTAAGCACACCGAGGAGGCAGTGCCTCCTGGTGGTCCTGCTTTTTCGACTCGGTAGGTTGGCCAGGCTCCAGTGGGTGGTCCTGCTTTTTCGACTCGGTAGGTTGGCCAGGCTCCAGTGCGTGGTCCTGCTTTTTCGACTCGGTAGGTTGGCCAGGCTCCAGTGCGTGGTCCTGCTTTTTGCTGTCCTTTCAGCAACACTCGGCCTTCCCTCCGAATACATGTGGACAAAAGGAGAGACCGGTGTGCTTGAAGATTCTAAAGCCATCATAAGTACCTTTTTAAAAAATGTCGACTCGGTAGGTTGGCCAGGCTCCAGTGCGTGGTCCTGCTTTTTCGACTCGGTAGGTTGGCCAGGCTCCAGTGCGTGGTCCTGCTTTTTGCTGTCCTTTCAGCAACACTCGGCCTTCCCTCCGAATACATGTGGACAAAAGGAGAGACCGGTGTGCTTGAAGATTCTAAAGCCATCATAAGTACCTTTTTAAAAAATGTTGTGTGTATGAGTGTATTGCCTGCATGTATGTACATAAGTGCACCCATGTCAAGCAATGCCCACGGAGGTGAGAAGAGGGTGTTGGAGCTCTTGGAACTGGAGTTACGTAGGATTTTAGCCACCATGTGGGAGCTGGGAGAGGAACCCCGTCTTCTGCAAGAGCAGCCAGTACTCTTAACTGATAAGCCATCTCTCCAGTCCCCTTTAGAAGCACTTTGATTTTCAGAATTTCTGCTACAAAGTAACTGACTGGCTGACTTTTTTCTTGGTACCAGAAACACTCTGGACTCTGTTGTATAGGGGGGAAATACTCTCTTAAAAGCATTAAATTAAGGCTAGGGAGTCAGTAAAGCAGTTGCCTTGCAAGTGGGAAGACCTAAATTCAATCCCCAGAACCCACATTTTTAAAAAATGCCAGGTGTGGTGGCTCATGCCTTTAATCCCAGCACTCTGGAGGCAGAGGCAGGCAGATCTCTGGAGTTCAAGGCCAGCCTGGTCCACATACTGAGTTCCAGGACAGCTGGGGCTACAGGGAGACCCTGTCTCAAAAAGACGAAAAAAAAAAAATTGATTGTGGTGCAGGATTGTAATCCCAGGGCTGGAAAGAGACAGAAGTATTCTTGGGACTGGCTGGCTAGTTTGCCTAGCCTACATGGCCAGTTCCAGAACGAGTCTGTCTCCAAAAACGGTGGACGGTAGCTGAGGAACAACAGTCAAGGCTGTCCTCTGTCCTCTCAACACAAATGTACACCTCTGCATAAGTGAATATCCTCCCACACATTCATTCCAAAAAGGAATAAATTAAATGTGTGCACATCCCCTGTGCTATTCCATTCCACAGATCCATACATCATCTCCAGGCTTAATCTCCTCACCTTGCCCCAGCAAGCCTGCCTTCCTGGTACCATCAAGGCCTTTATTTCACTTTAGAAAGATGGGATTCAGTCTTCCAGACCCTACGCCTTCATTTCAAGTCACTGTTAAACCACTTCTACTTGCAAAGCACCTTCCAAATGTAACTCTGTAAAGTCCACCATGTCACTGCCCCATCATTGCTTCTTGCTCTACAATAACATTCTGTGTGATGTCCCTGTTCCTGTATCACCAGCTTCTGGCTGGACATCTTTCATCTTTCAAGGCCAAATTATTTTTCTAAAGTGGTAATTTGATCAGGCTATCTTATAATGTATAATATTGTATATAATTGCATGTTACTGTGTAGTATAATCTAGGATCATATTATATAATATATTAAAGATTCCACAAGAGTATCATCAGCCAGCATAAAGTTCAATCCCTTTAACAGAGATAAAAACATCCCTGCCTGGCCTCTCATCTCTTGTCAGTCTCCTCTTTGATCCTATGCTGGAGCCACACTGAACAATGCGCACATGTCTGTTCTGCGACATATGCCACAGTAGTCCCTGGAGTGGATAGGAAGATGTGTATAACATTTAGGAGATAACTGTAATTTTTAAGATTCATTGGCTATCTTAAATTGGTTTGAAGGTTAGGCGGTTCTTTTGAAACATGGTCTCACAGGCATATGCCACTGTGCCCAACTGAATTACTGTTCATTAATAAATAGTAAAAAAGGCCGAGCATGGTGGTGCATGTCTTTAATCCCAGCACTCAGGAAGCAGAAGCAAGCAGATCTCTGTGAGATCGAGGCCAGTTAGGTCTACATAGTGAGTTCCAGGCCAGCTGGGGCTACAGGGAGACCCTGTATCAAAATGCCCAAAAATAAGAAGAAAAAAGAAGAAAAGAAGCAGAGGAGGAAGAGGAGGGGAAGGAGGAGGAGGAGGAGGAGGAGGAGGAGGCTGCAAAATATTTGTATGACAATAATGACAATACCATGATGGGCACGTGACTGTATACATTTGCCCAAACCCTTAGAATGTACAGCATCAAAAGTAAACCCTCCTGACTATTGGCAGCTGATCACTGCTGGGTGAAGGAGAGTTGGTCTTCTTTAAGGGAGTGACACTAGATAGGCTCACCAGGCTCCAGTGAATGAACTAACACTGAGGGACATCTAGGGACAAACTTTGACACGATAGACCCTAACCTCTATGACAGAATGCATGAAATCCAATGGGAGGATGTGGCAGTGGGGATAGGGGAGGGGATCTAAATATTAAGATATATTGTATGAAATGCACAAAAATTTGATAAAAATATTTTTTAAACACTATTATACAACATTCCAAGGATACCAGTGCAGGTTAATCAGTACAACAAATACACTACTCTGAGGAGGACACTGATAATAGGCAAGGCTTGCTTGTGTGGGGACAGTGGAGATATGAGAAATATCTGCTCCTCTTAACTTTGCTGTGAACCTAAAACTATTCTAAAATAATACTATTTTTAAAAAGTCAAAAATTCAGGGCCTGCTGGGTGTGGTGGCACATGCCTTTAGTTCCAGCATTTGGGAGGCAGAGGCAGGCAGATCTCTGTGAGTTCAAGGCCAGCCTGGTCTACATAGTGAGTTCTAGGACAGCTGGGACCACAGAAAGAGATCCTTTCTCAAAAAGACTGAAAAAAAAAAAATTCCAGGGTTGGACTGATGGTTCAGTGGTTAGGAGCGCTGACCACAGAAAGAGATCCTTTCTCAAAAAGACTGAAAAAAAAAAAAAATTCCAGGGTTGGACTGATGGTTCAGTGGTTAGGAGCGCTGGCTACTCTTGCAAAGAACCCAAGTTCAGCATCCAAATGGTGGCTAACAACTGTGTATAACTCCACTTCCAGGGATCAGACACCTTCTTCTGGCCTCTGCAGGCACTGCACGCATGTGGTAAAATACCCATACAGGTAAACAAAAAATAATAAATAAATAAATAATTTTAAATCAACAATCCTAAATAATTATCAACATGTCCAATATGCATGTGTATGTACATAAACTACTTTCTTGAACTGTATTAATGGCATCTTCTGACATATTTGTAATGTTTTAGTAGAGGGTACAGTCTGAATTATCGCAGTAAGACAAGGCACTGGCCGTAGCAGAGGGCCAGGTATTCAAGAAGAAAAAGAAAGAAGGTTGAGGATGTGACACTGGCTTAAATTTATCCTCTTTTCCAAATGTGATCCACAGGTCTGCAATTGGGATATTAAACAGCGCTTAGCAAAGCTAAATAGCAGATCGATGTCGCTTGTCAACCTGGGTGGTTCCAGACGCAGGAATGAAGGATGACCAGAAAATTCCCCGCTCCATTAGCCTGAGAGACAGTTGAGGAAAAACTTCGATTGCTGCTCTTGTTCTAAAGTGCTTCTTACCTGGACAAATTACCACTTGCACCTAAGTTCCCTGTGGTTCTCAGAAAAAGGAAAGTGTTTTGAGGGAAGTACTGACTACATTTTCCTTTTAGAAGTCTTGACAGTTAAACTTGGTTTCCCCTGTGAAGGGGAATTTTTCAGCAAACCTTCCTTGACATCTACCTTTTTCATAAACATGTTTTCTGCTGGATATGGTGGTGCATGCCTGTAATTCCAACACTTGGGAGACTGAGACAGGAGAATTTTCAGTTTGGGGCAAACCTGGGCAGCATGGAGAGTTCCAGGCCAGTTTTGGTCATATGGCAAATACCCTGTCTAATATATCTATTTCCTTATTGTTTTCAGTATCTTTTAGATAGAGTTCAAAGTTTAATAAATGTAGTTCTCAGAGCAGTTTATGGGTCTTCCTGCCCAATTCTCCCCTCTTCCTGGTCTCTTCAGAACCCCATGGTGGTCTGAAGCCCAGCTGCCCACTCCTGCTCCCTCTGCCCTTTGTTCACAAGTGATTTAACCAGTAAATCTCCAGCATGTCTAATTTCTTCCTGACACCTGTTTCCCATCTGACCTGAGCTGATGCTCTGATCTATGAACATTGGACTCCAAGACAATGCAACAAAGCTTGTTCACCAAAGGAGCTACAGCCCACTGGGATCAAGGTGGAGAATTGGGGAGCCAGGATTCTCTGATGCTGAGTCACCACATCCTGCTTCCCAACCCACACAAAGTTTGGGAAGGAACACTGAGGCCAGTACTGAAGCTACCGAGAGGGAAAACAACAACAACAACAATTTGGGGACCATTTGCTAGGAAAAAAAATAGCAGAAACAGAAAAATGTGTTCTCTTCACAGTGCTCATGGTAGCTCGGTGGACTATGTTCAGTGTTGACCCTCTGTAAGGTCTACTGGCAAGTCAAAAGGTGTTTCTCAGAAGGACCGTACCTGTCCTGAGAGGATGACAGAGCCTTACTTCTAGACTCTATAGAGGTCTGTTCAGGTGTTCATCCACAAGTTTCTGCCACAGACACTTGAAGCAGCATCAGATAAACCCTATCATATTTTTGTCCTTATTAATTTCAGAAGCTATATATGGATTCTGGCATTGTCAGTCAAATAGAGCTAAAGTTATATTCCTCTCCCAAGTTCTGTCTTATCTTTCCACATAACTTCTGTGATCTTTTAAAACAGAAGTTATTTTTTGAATTGAATTTATCAGCCTTTTCATTTAATGATACATGTTCTTTGGATCTGTTTTAAAGTCTTTCAGTTCTGGAGATCTATGGTACAGCACAATGACTCTGCAGTTATTGATAATGTATGCAGTGCATTTGAAAACTGCTAAGAGCACACATGGAATTTCCTACTCCCTCCCCAAAATGATAAGTATGCAATAGATACATTAGTTAGCTTGATTTAATCATCTCACAATGCATGCATATGGCAAAGCATCATATTATATATGGTAAATATATTATCTTTATTTGTCAGTCATAAATAAACATGAGGAGCAGACTTTTCAACTGAGGCAATAATAATATACTCCAATATTATTTTTATATTTTATTTATTATTTTATGTGTATGTGTGTATTGCTTGCATGTAGGTAAGTCATCCATCAGTGCAATGGCCCATGAGACCAGAAGAGGGTGGGCATCAGATCCCCTTGAAACTGGAGTTACAGACAGCTGCCATGTGGGTACTGAGAACAGAACCCAGGTCCTGTGCAAGAACAGCTAAGGCTCTTAACCACTGAGCTATCCTTCTAGCCCCCACATCTAATCTTCTAAAGGGAAGGATCCTTGTTTTACTCTCTCACAAAAGTTTTAAAATTATTATTTAAATTTTCCTGGCATGGGGAGGGTGAGATTCTAGTGTTATGGATCAAATCTAGCTCACACATACTGGGAAAGCA
>NW_008347316.1:201978-202334 GCF_000622305.1 Nannospalax galili
ACTTGCAAATTCTGTTCAAGGTGAATGCTAATTTGGATGCTGGGGAAATTCATTAAATATTCATTTACCTATAGGTAAGAATTATATTTGATAAAAGACGCTTTTTATGTGTATGAGTGCTATGCCTGCATGTGTGTAAGTGCATCTGTGTCGTGTAGTGCCCGAGGAGGACAGAAGAGGGCATCAGACCCCTGGAGCTGGAGTTATGGATGGTTGTTAGCTACCATGTGGGTACTGGGATTCAAACCCGGGTCTTCTGCAAGACTAGCCAGTGTTCTTAACTGCTGGGCCATCTCTCCAGCCCCTCCAGATATATTTTTACTTTTGAGATGTGGTCTCATTAAATTGCCAAGGTT
>NW_008347316.1:202619-202949 GCF_000622305.1 Nannospalax galili
ATAGAACATAATAAATCGCTTTGCTCTGGATTTATACTGTAACTGTTCTTGTCCTGCCAAGGCACCGGTTGAACTGTCTGGAGTGTAAACTTTGTGAAGACAAGATCCATACCTATTGTGCTCATTTTTGAAACTTTAACACTTGCATGGTGTCACAGCGGGGACTTCATATTCGCTAAAGAATTGAGTAGAACTGAATTGAACTGAGTTGAATTGAATTGATATCATGCATCAGTTGAATCACATAAAGTTGCCTTTTTTAAAAGTCAGAATTGCGAAGAGTTGGCAATTACATATATGCAATCTAAATGGAAAAGAAATGGAAAACTA